>NC_034609.1:23210737-23231563 GCF_900095145.1 Mus pahari | reverse complement strand
AAATCTGTATGTCTTTAGATAATTTTAAAAGAAAATATAATACAGAGTACTTACATATAATAAATAAATAAAAAAAAAAAAAAAAAAAAAGAAAAGAAAAGAAAAGAAAAAACCAGAAACCAAAAACCAAAAACCAAAACCAACGCTGTTCTATAATTTGCTAAAAGTATTCTGTTACTTTCACTGTTAGCATATATCAGATTGGGGTGCTCTGAGATAAATATTAAAACATGGATTAGGAATTCTAATAAAGTGAATTAGAACAAATATTCAAATCCAAGTTTTGCAAACCTGTGGCAAGTTCACCATTATATTCCTAAGTAGGTGATTGAATTGGGTAGCACACATAGTGGCTTGCTTATAAAATTTGTCTTTTGTAATAATGTTTAAAAAAAATCTTCTGGAATTAATTTAATATTACATATGCTATTTATAGTTTTATCCAGTATTTAACAAATTATTTGACTATTCTTGCTGTGGTAGTACTACGTAATAGAGGTAAAAATATTATCCAAAGCAAAAGAGGTGGCTTGTGTGCCATATAGAAGAAGTAACAGACAACTTATGCTTGAGTGTGAATAGGTTGTAGTAGTTCTCTTCTCCAGTGCTAGTATTAAGCCTTCTTTTAATGTTGGCCAATAGCTCTTCCTAAACATTTTAGATGATCTTCCCAATACTACCTGAGAGCTACTTAGAAATGCAGAATGGCAGCTGGAACCTGTACCCAAAGAATCAAAGCTGAGTTTTTGTAAGATTCCAAGGAGATGTTTGTATACGGAAGTTTAGAAGGACTAGACTCATGATTTTTATTTTCTTTCCCTAAAAGATGTCCGACTGTTTAGTTTCTGGGAGTTCTTTTGTAGAATTTTTGAATCATTCTCACGTGGACCATAGAATCCATATTCATTGAGAGTATAAGGTAATGCAGACTTAATCACCATTATGGTCTAACATTTAGAATTACAAAAAATCATAGAAAGAAACAAGTAGTGGGATCCGAGAAATAGGTCTGAACAAATTTCCAAACACGTTTATGCTACTCTGACCAATATCACTATGTCATTGCCTAGAAGTGAATCTTCTACCCTATCCTACATTTCGAATCACATCGCTCAGGATTAATTTTTTTTCCAGAGCAATCATACATTCCTTTTTGGCAAACATTTCCTTGGTATGGCAAATTTGACTATTCCAAATATATTTTCAAAACATAGAAATCCAGAATTATGGATTGAGTTTTTACATTCATTTGCCTATTTTGTTTGTGTGTATAAACACTGTGCACGTGTGTATATGCTTTCATGCAAGTGTGGAGGTCAAAGAAGAGCTGGTAGCAGGTTTTTTTCTACCACATGGACTCTGGGGTTTGAACTCAGGTTGCCAGATTTGAGGGCAAGCATCTTTACACATTTAAGCATCTTGGTAATTTTTTATTTAATCATACGCTTTTGAGCATTACTTTGAATAAATCTCATAGTAATTTAAAAAAAAAAACTGATCATATATCACACCATGAAAACATTTGGTATTGTTTCCTATGTCTACTACATGTAATTTCTGATAGATATGTGGCCAGGTGAACATGTATAACTATCTTTTTCACAAAAGTTCTGGCACCACACATTTAATAGCATTTATTTTTTTAAAAGCATATAATATAATATGGTGGGAATATGTTTGTTCAACTTTTACGGCTATGACCAACCGAAAATATGCCTTGTAAACTTTTTGAAGGAACCAAGTGTTTCGCATCAAAATCCCTACTAGAAAAAATTGAGAATCCAAAAAACAACAAAAAGTGTCAGAGTAGTGTTACGAGAGCCTAGTTCAGAGCATGGGACATTCACCAAGCATACAGAGACTGGGTGATTATCAATGGCTGTTTACACATACCCTCATTATTTCCACTGTTTCCTTTTAAGTGAGTTGTTATGAACATATATTTAGACCTCATAGTTTCAAACTCATAGAATCAAACACACAGAAAATCCTAGAGGATGTGCTCTTGTCTTTGATATGACCATCAGGCAACTTGTTTATTCTGATGATGTGGTTCAATGTGCCTGTAGCTCCTCAAGCCCAGTTGGAAGCATATAAGGCTTTTGTGAAATCTTACAGCTTTTTATTTTTTAGCTACTCAAGCTAAGTAATAATGAAGAATAAAGTAAAAAGAATTCCATATATGATGACATTAAGGTCCTTTTATGTGCTACAATCCAGTACCAAGAGACTACCTACTCTCGCCTTTTTAAAAAGCAAGACAAAACTTGACTAAACCTTAGTATGGTTCATAAGAAAGATAAGAATACAGTATAGCACACTTATGGTAGATGCTATTGTAAATCTGCACTTTATCTTATAGAACTGAAAACAAACAAAAAATGACTGCTTTTTTATGGAATATTTGCATGGTTTTGAACACACATTCTCAGCCCAATGCAAGGGTCTCACAGGATGTGTGAATGACAATTCAGAATTTCAAAGTTCAATGCAGTTTATAAACCTATTGTCTTTGGTGCATGAAAGAAATATTAGTTTCAGATATTTTTCAAGGATGCATTGAGAAATAGGCTGACTCATTTTAGCGTAAGCAAAAGTCACTGGTTTTGTGTGATGGTAACAACTCATTACATTGTCTTCTTAAGTTGATATGATTTATTTAGGTTGAATTACATCTAAAACTATTTATTTTTGAATAATAAAATCATATTACTCTTGGGACTTGAGAGATATGTCAGCAGTTAAGAGCACTGACTGCTCTTCTGAAGGTCCTGTGTTCAAATCCCAGCAACTACATGGTGGCTCATAACTATCTATAACAAGATCTGACACCCTCTTCTTGAGTGTCTGAAGTTAGCTATAGTGTGCTTACATATAGTAAATAAATAAATCTTTAAACAATAATATTTTTCATTTAGAAAACTATATGCATATCTAGGTATCTACATACATATATGTCTATATGGATATTATAATTGTACATAGAAAATTATTGGGCAGTCACTCAGAGATAGCACATCGACATTGGTATTCATATTTTTTTCTTAAATATTTCCCTTGCTCTTGGCATGGCTTAATATAAATGTAAGTAAGTAGTTTTTTTCTCTTCAAACAGTTATTTGTAGTCACCATAGTGATTACAAACTGATTATCAACTTTCTGTTTCAATGCAGCCTCTGGCATATATTTATAACACGACATAATAATAGAAGGAAAACCTTGGTAAACACTAAACTGGCTTTTGGTTATGAAATTTTACTATGAGCGAAGCAAGGTACATGCTGTAAAATATGCATGAGTATCAATCTACTCATTAATTAGGGAGAATTATTTCTCTTTAGTAAAGACACATTTTAATTTCGAGATAAATTTGGAGATTTATTGGACATCTCTACATAGAATGCTCACCATAACAGTTTTTTTCAATGAATATCTATCTGGTATGGGAAACAGTACTTTTCTCAGATAGTCAAGAATAACTACACCTCAATTACAGACTGATGTGGTAGAGTCACATGTTTAAGGGTAAACACAAGTTCTGGGTTCAGAACTTGTTGTTTATACAACTGTTGATACAAAGCTAGCAGAGATGTGATTAGAGCACCTCCAGAACGCATGGAGGAAACATACCTGAATGTTTCCATGAAATCATGGAGGAAACATACCTGAAAATGGGAGATCAAACAGTGGAGGAGGAAGTGTGCATAAGGAGGGATAGGCATGCCTTTATAACAGCTCATTCCAGTAAAGACTGTATCAGGTACCAGAGAAATACTTTAATCCTCAATAATAGAAAACTTTATTCTCAGTATGCCGTTTAAAGATTCCTCAACCTCTGTGCTTCTATATCATGCTTCTAAGACATGAAACAGGGAACAGACCCCATGCAAAGCAAGTACTCCTATTTCTTGTGGAGGTTAATTTTCTAAACTATCAGGTGCCATCCTACTTTCACTGTGTCAATACTCTAGACAACTTACAAACACAGAGAGAAAGGGGAAGTTTATAGCAGTGGCTAATATACCAAAGTTAGATTCCAAACACCTGCAGAAAAACTTCTTTTTGTCCTTTTATTTTACTAGTTTACAGTGTGTGTGTGTGAGTGTGGGTGTTTGTGTGTGTGTGTGTTGTGTGTGTGCACGCGCGCACGCATGTATGTGCATGAGCCTGTGTGATTTTGTGCATATTCTATGGTGCACATGTAAAGTCACAGGACTGTATGCTGCTGTCCATGCTCTTCCAATACCTTGTGGCTTCTAGGAATTGTACCTATGTCTTAGTGTCTGAAGGCAAGATCCTTTGCCTGCTGAGCCATCTCACCAACCTTAAAAAGAGTTTTTACGTAACTAACTCATTTACTGTCTCTACAAATAGTGCTCATTCTACTTTCTCATGAATGAATGTAAATCACCTCTTCTGAGTGGCAGAGGGAACTGTTTAATTACTTTGCTCATTGCTATAGGGAAACACCCAAATAAGAAGCAACTTAGGGGAGGAGTGGCTTACTTTGGTTCATGGTTTTAATATATAACAAATGGTGATGCAGACATCATCAATCACAGTGAAAGTATCCCCCACTCTTGTCTGTAGCAGCAAGAACTGCAGGCTGCTTATTTATAATCTGTGTAGCAAGAAGTAGTCATGGGAAAGAATGGAGGTCCAGAATATATACATGAAGAATTGCTTCCAGTGACCAACTGTAACCTTTTAAAACAGTGCTACAAGCTTAGGATCCAGTATTGGAGACGCCTGAACATATGGGAACATCTCATGATAAAATCATAACAATCAGTATCTCAATGTGACATCACTTACTGCTTGAATGTTTGGTTTTCATTTTATTATAGCTGAACAAAAGGTAGGACACATTGGATGAAAGGAAAAAGAAAAAAATCAGGGATAAAAATCAGCTATCCAAGACAATCAAGAAAGACAGAAAGTCTAAGTTTTCTTGTATTTTGTCTGAGAATTGATCAGGTTCATCTCTGAAAAAGATAGTTATAAGTAGGCCAGGTATAATGCAGAAATATAAAATGCATGTGACAGGCCTACTGTTGAGGATTTTCCAAATAATTGTCATATTTCCATTGCTTGTTAGGGCTGACTAAAGAAGCTAATATGTATTTTTAAAGTAATCCCTCATAAAATTAAGTACAGGACTTCAAAAGTTAATCAGTCGAGAGCAAAATCTGAAGACGAAATATAACCACAGGACCAAAAACAAAATGACATGGTAATTTTAGCTAATATAAAACTAAACTGTAACCCATTTACTCCTGGTGAGAAAAAAAAAATCCTTTAAATCTCATTCGTGAGTTTATAGTTTGAAGAATAAATCCGGTTGTTTGTATACATCAGAGAACATGTGTAATAAAGGAAATCAGTTCATTCTAAGGACTTTGGGTCACTGACTCAGTGATGGGAATTGCTGTCTTCACCTAAGCGTTTTCTCTTTGCCACGTAATGAGCAGCATCCTCAAATCTAGCTCTGTAATATCACAGCGAGGTGTCTCAGAGGACTTCTCATTTCCAGCCTTCCTTAATGTAGGTCACAAAAGATGCAACTATTGTGCGCCAAGTGCACTTCAGTGTAACTAACTGTTCTGAAGGGAAAACCCATTATGTAAATGGTATTGAATGGAACCCCCATGTCCTTTGTAGCACAGGAATAGGTATTGCAGGCTTTAGAAAGATGATTCCCATATATTTCTAAGTAGCCTAAACTTGTTGTATGCAATATTTTCAAATAATATTCTTAAGAGTGGTTAGAAAGAAATGGAATCTTTAGTATCCAAGACCACATTAACCCTCTGGCCCCTCATGTTCCATTTCCAAAATTATCAATACAGACTTTCCCACTAACATGAAAAATGGAGGATACTTTAATCATAGATTTGTTGCTAAAGTGTCATTTGACTAAAATGACACTTTGTTTATGATATACATGATGAAGTAAAGCTAGATTTTAGTGAAGAGATAATAAATGTAGTAAATTTTATGTGAAATTCTTTATCACATGATTACATTTAACATATATGTTTGCTAACTATCTCTCTACCTATCTGCCATCTATCCATCTATCGTATGTCCCTAAAATTATCTTTAGCATCATTACATATATGTATATATGTTATCACCTATGTAGTATTAATTAAAATATAAACTATTAAAATAATAATATTATTTAAATTTTATTTTGCGACTCAAGTTCTATAACTTCCCTATATGATATATTTATATCTAATATGTCTACAATTGTCATAGATATACTTTTTAGTGTAAGTCTCTTGGCAGCTTTAAGATATTATGCTTTTGAAATGAAAACACTGCAGCAAAGTTATATTTATATATATATATATATATAATATATATATATATTATATATATATAACTATATTATATATATATATATATACATACGTGTGTGTGTGTGTGTGTGTGTGTGTGAGAGAGAGAGAGAGAGAGAGAGAGAGATTTGTCAAAGGTTGTATGGTGTTTCATCGAAGTCTTGGATGTATTTGAAGAATGAGTGACTTTAAACTCACACTGTAATAATTGGTGCTATCAAACTACATGGCAAGTAAATCAAGGCCAAAAGTGAGCAGTGTGGCAAGAAAGGAATGTGAATGATCTCTAAGGCTAAGTGTTAGAGTCTTCAGATCATAAGCACCAGCTCATGCTTTGCCTTCTAATGTGTCTGTTGTCTTTTCCTCTTTATTCTTGAAATTGTCATGGAAGATAAATGGCAGAGTTCAATGGTGGTAATTAGACACTTCAAACAAAAAAGTTCAAAACATCTTAAGTGAGACCTTTTGTTGCCAGCTTTTCCTCCCAAATGCCACATTAAATCAGTATGTGCTAGATTTCTGTCTCCAGTGTGTGTCTACATCAAATTGCCATTTCTGTTCAAAGAATCTGTGTAGACTCCCAAAAACAAAACAAAAAACAGAGCTTACTAAATAAAGATTATGAACTGTCTATTAATTCTCCTTAGCGAGTATCTTCCATCCCTGCTATCCCTTTGCACAGATAGCAATTCTTTAAATGCTGGGTTATCAGTGGGCATATGCTCCACCTGTCAGTTGTCACAGAAAACCTTAGGACATAAACGCAGACACTGACCACCTAATGGTTTTCATCTGTTTGGGAAATTCAAGACATGGCCCTTTGGAAGAAACAGCTCACAAGGACATGGATCAAGATGCCAAACTGGAAGATGTTACAAAGACAGAAAACAAAACTTTGTATAAATAAACCTGAAAACTTGAAGGTTGAGAGGCCTTAGAGGTGAATGGGCTGCTGTAAGTCATAGTTAGGGCCATCTATTCTTCTACATTTTGTACAGTGTAACCAGTGAAAATTAGGGCCAATCTTCAATAAATGTTCATCATGGTTCCTTCTTTTAGCTTTTAAGTCATAGATTTATTTCCTCCTCTCTCTGCCTATACCTGCCAGATGAAATTAAAAGCGTGTGTGCATCCTCTTCATATATAAGTTTAATGCACAGATTGGGGAAGTGAAATCATACCCTAATGCATATGCAGCATGTGATTCTTCCCACTGAGCCATCTACCCAGCTACAAACTTTCCCTTTGCCCCCTCCCTCTCCCTTCCCCTCCCTCCATGCCCCTCTCTCTCTCCTTTGTGTGTGTGTGTATATGTATATGTATATGTATATGTATATGTATATGTATATGTATATGTATATGTATATGTATATGTATATGTATATGTATGTGTATGTGTGCAATGGGTACATATGCATGCATCCACATGTTTGTGGATGCCTGGAGTAGATGTTAGGAATCCATCTTTGGTCTATTTAACTGAATGAAGCAGGGTCTTCCATTCATATCCTCTCTATTTATGGCTTCCAGCTCTCTACTATGTCTAATATTCCTTGCAAGGTTCTTCTGGGAACTTCTGTCTCTATCTCCCAGAGTGAAATTATAGGCAGTCACGACACCCACCTAACATTAAGTAGATTCTAGGTCTCTAAACTCTGAGTCATCATGCTTGCCTGGTAATTGCTTTAACCTCTCAGTGATTTTCTCATCCAACATTCCCACTATTAAGGTAAATATGCCCATAGACACCCACACCCATATATGCATACTCTGCACAGCTCAGATAAATGCTCCAAGGTTCTGCTGCTCGTTACCTGCAAGTTCTCTCGAATAAAGCACATAGCACCAAGTCTCAGTAGCACCATGTCTCGGGTTTCTCTTCTAAAACATAAAAATAATAAAAAGATATGATGTTATTGCAAGAATGAAGTAAAACATGTCAAATTATATGCTCATGCCTAGTACATCCCCAGTGCAGGTAGTTTTCAGTCTTCTTCATATTTGACATATTATGTTTTAAATTATCTCACCATCTTCTGACTGGATCCTGGTAGGAGTCGTCTTTGATAAAACACTATAGGTTTTCTGTTGCTGTATTTTTTTTTTTATAACCAAATAAAGATAAGTCAAATAACTTGTGGGGTGAATGACTGTTTATTATCAGTCTCTTTGCTTCCTTTAAATAATAATTAAAACATCAATATGTCATTGTCCTCTTCCATTTATTCCCTTCAACAGCTCCTACCTCTACTTGCTCGAACTACTGCTCCCTCTCAAATTCATGATCTTTTTTTCTTTGATTATTAGTGGTATATATATATTCAAAAATATATAAATACAACCTACTGGGCCTATTTAGTATTGCTTATACATATATGATTTTTAGAGGGATTATTTTGTACTGGATAACCAGATAAAGCAAGGATTCTCAACTTTCCTTATCATATGGCACTTTAATAGAGTTCCTAATGTTGTGGTGACCTCCCCCCCATTAGAAAATTAAATTTTTCACGACTTCATAACTGCAATTTTGCTAGTTAGGAGTCACAAGGTAAGTATCTCTGCTTTCCCTTGGTATTAGCTGAGCCCTTTGAATGGGTCATTCAACCACCAAAGGGACTGAGTTACAAGTTAAGGAACACTGAATTAGGGTGTCCGTCCCTTGGGAGATAACGTCTCCATTTCCCAGAATTTATTAGTTACCTGTAATTCTTTGCGTTGAGGTGGAACCCCCATGGTATTCCCCCTTTCTGCCTTAGATTTCCAGTTGATATTGTCATGGTTCAAGTCTCGCTTAAATGGTTATATGGTTAATGTGTCAAGATTGTAGATGTTCTGTCATTCTAGAAGACATTCTCATAGTAGACTTCTTGGTCCTCTTTCTTCAAATATTTCATACCCCACATTTCCTTAAAAAAAATTCTACTCAAGTTGAAAAGCAACTATAGTTAAAATTTGAAATCCATGATTTCTTGAGTTTCTGAAATGTACAATAAATAGATCTTATTTATTGTCTAAATAAATGAAGGGAAAAAAAAGACTAGTAGCATGTACACTGTAGTTTCCATGAACAATATCTTCAAAAGCATGTTTCTAACAAATAAGTGACTATTCTCCAAATGATAACTGTTTTTACTGAAATCGGAGCTTTGCGGTTTTGAGATACTCACTATGGTCCATACTGATATATTACTCCATTGAGATCGATCTGTGCCTTGTGGTAAGCAGAGCTGCTGTCCACCCTGACTTCCATTAGCTTCTTAGTTCCCTGTTAAAGTAACCACATCAAGAACAACACAAACCACTTTGCTCTTTTTATTGCATTTAGCCTTTTAAATTGATCAGCCTGGCCATGTCTGATAGCCATTTGGCAGTGTTGCCACCCCTCGGTCTCACCTACTTTAATTGGACAATGGCAGTTTTCAATTAGCTGCAATCCCAGCTCCTCAGACTGCCTCTCCAATTTCCCTCACACATATACTGTAATTAGCGTGTACCTCAATGTGCGAGACTGTAAACATATGCTATATATTTGAATAAGAGTGCTGTCAACACTTTATTTTAGAAGTGTATTAATTATGACTGAATAATATTGTAAATGCTAATGCAGAGCAGTACCCTCTCCCTAGCTAATATTTACATTACTCTCTGCTGTGCCTCCCTCTCAAAACAACTAAATTTGCAATAAAGAACATCTAGCAACTTTAAGAAAATTGTGTATGGAGCATGTTTTACAAACAATCCTCTTTAGGATGACTAACAGCTCTTTATTTAAATTGTTCTTTTGGCAAAAGTAGCAGAGATGTTAAAATATGGAACTAACATTGCAGCAACTAACAGGATGGCGTGTCTGTTTAGAAAGGTTGTTCATTTAAATGTTTTAGTGTTATTTTTTTCCCTCAAAACAAATATCCATTTACCTGCATTAATCGCTCCGTCAAGCTCTAAAGTCGTACATATGTATGAGTGTGATTTTTGAGTATCACACTCTTTAACTTGCACAAAAGCTTATGATGCCAGTCTAGCAAGTTAACTGTGTTCCGTAACGTCCAGTGGTGAATGTAGAGGCCAACAATGGAGAAGAAACTACTTTTTCCAATATTCCAGGATCCTATGACACATAAATTCATAGGTTACTTTGGTCTAACAATTATAAGACTGAATCTGTTATAACCTGTAGCAAGACAATACAAACATAATTCAGAATGCTAAACTTAATAGTAGAAATTTCATAAATGAATGTTGACTGAATAACTATACCTTGTATTACTAAATACCTTAGTATTTGTAACACAAGTGTCTGAACGTCCCTAAAATAATGATTGGAACCTAAAATTGGTTATTCCCCACCAGAAATATTTTAAATCATTTAATAATATTTTCATTTATCAACTAAAATAAAACCATTTCAAATATTTGAAGATAATTTATAAAGCAAAAGAAGTAAGACATTGCATTTCATGTGTTAGATGCTCATCTTCAAATTATTAATTCCTAGAATAACAACATTAGTATACCCTGAAAATTTCAAAGAACTGTGATCTCAGCCTCATATCCAAAGTCAATGGGAGGACACAATAAACTGTCTTTGAAGGAGACTCTATTACTGATGATCATACCATTTGGTACGTGTCACAAATAGTGTTTATGCATTTTCTCATGCCATTCATTCTCCCAGAATAATACAATTCCCTCAGGTGGACTTTACCTATAACTTACCTGAGTCAAGTAGCATCTCAGAAGAATTCTTGGATGGGCAAATTATTGTGAAATTTCCCCCAAATGAAGGTGTTTGGAAAAGGGAGGTGAAAAGATCTGTTTGATGCTATGCATGTGACATATTTTGTTTTATTAATACAAAGCTTCAAAGCAAGATTGGTTTATTGTAAAACTTGAATGGCTTACCTATGCTTATGCATTGAAAATCTGGACTCAGATATTGTAAATCCAGCAGTTTCCTTTCCCTCTACTCACTGTTAATATTAAGAAAAATGATGATCAGTGACTCTGATACTAAAGGTTGCAGAAGTGCTCTTCATTAACAAACCACCTGGAGTATCTTCATATTGGTAGAAAGAACAAGTTATGTGGAATGGAAAGTCCAAGTCATAAATTTGAAGACTCCTTCTAGACACTAATGAATTAGTGCTCTCTCACAGACCAACATCAGCATTCTAAGAAATGATCATATGAAACAACACATCAGAATGTTATATAAAAGTAAAGATCATATGTGAAGGAGATTCCTGCAGAATTGTGAAACCTTGGGCATGTGCTTTTGCTCATTAAAAACTTTGTTATTACTTCCAAATGAGTGACTGGGACAGGAGACAGTGTATTTTTCCAAATTATGATAATTTATACATGATGTGTAAATCAACAAGCTTAAAATGATGCTTAGAGCATGGACTTTAATAGGGATTATTTTTTCCTGTGAACGAATATGTGCTTCTTTTGCTTCTGGATCAATGAGCCTGGTTACAGACAACATTAATAATAACCCACCAAAATGCAGATTTCCTTAACACAGAAAAATAATGGAAAATATGTCATGACAACTACAGTCTATTTCATCAAGAGAACAGTATAATTTTATTTATACAAAGTATTCCTTATATGAGCATTGCTTGTATGGACTTTATAGATAAAAGTTGAAGACAATGTTGCTCAAAAACAATAAAATAAGATAAAAAGTAAGAAAATTGTTTATTAAATACCATCTCTATTGTAGTGTAATTATTTTTATAACTTGTTTATATAAAAAATTAACTGGTATCTTTGCATCTGAGAGTGATGTACTTTGTTTTTTTAATAAATGCTTGCCTTCCTAGGCTACTTCTCTGTCTCAAAATTTAATTTATTTTATATGAATGTGATACCACTAAAGACAATTACTGTATACCACATATGCAGAGAAATTTTTATTGAGAAGTGTACTCTTTATTTTCTTCAAGACCTCACAGCATTGACCAGAAGATAGCTGTATTTATTTTCTAAGGCTTATCCCCTGAGTATAAACTTGTCTCTTCAATTATTTAGGTGTGTGACCCAAGAGAAGTGGAAATTGAGGCCTAGGGATATGGCTCAGTGTATAAAGAAGTTACTCTGCATGCATAAGACTTGAGTTTGGATCTTTGACACTACAAAAAAAAAAAAAAAAAAAAAAAAAAAAAAAAAAGGAGGGCACAGGACACCCATTTGCAATACTGTGCTTTTGGGAAGATATACAAGGATCCAAGGGACTTGCAAACCTGTCAGTCTGGCCATTCAATGAATAAAAGAAAGTGAAAGTTCCTGTCTCAAAAAGTAAGGAGGGGAAAGATTGCAAAAGATACCTGGCATTGTAGACCTCTGGCCTCTCCAAACACAGGAGATTTTGCTGTTTTGTTGCTGATTCCAGCCATATATTTCATCTGTTTTGGGAGAATTGAGTAAGGATTGGTATGGGCTTTAACTTAAAGAACAAACAACCATGCAGTCAATATCTAAGCCTTTCAAACTTCCTTAGTGGTGGTGCTGTAAAGTCAAAGCAGTGTAATGGGAAATAAATGAATTTTGTTCCCTAAGGCACCATCAGATTTGTGGTCATTCTTTAACCCCCAACTCTTTCTTCTCGTCTACGAGATAGTTAATACCTACCACACTACTGCTGCTGGAGGGAACAGTGAGAGAAGGATTTTTGAGTATTACACTGTTGACTTCTACCCAAGTATTAAAACTTATGATTTTTATTACTTGATATATGTGTAATTTTGGCAAAATATTTTAGAGAAAAATTCAAAAATTATTATAATGTGTAGCTATGAAAACTATAGTTATATTATTTTATCCTCTGTTTCTGGTACCCAGAGAATAAAATAATATATATATTTTTTGAAAATAATCTTTGTTGGGGTAGAATTTAGATAAATATCTCACAAATATTTTCATCACAGAACCATTTTAATTTTACAACAAAATGTATTTTTAATTATAAATTTCATTTATTTGCTTATTTCTTAACCTATTTGTTATTTGTTGTGATATGATTTGGTGTGGGGAGTGTATGTCTGTGTGTATCACTGTTTGAATGAAGAGATCATAGTGTATCGTGCTGGAATCAGTTCTCTACTTCTGTCGTAAAGATCTGGGAGATTGGTCTCAAGCCATGAGGCTATTGGCAAGTACTTTAACCCACTAAGTCATGAAGCTGACCCCTGTTGTAATTACTTTGACATGATCTTATATAACCCACTTTGGCATATCCTGTTGTGACTGAGTGTACATTTAAATTTTATTGAGAAATATACAAATCTTCGATTTATAAGAAGGGAATATCTTAATTGTTTCATAGTATGAGAAGAAACAGAAAAATTTAAGGATAAATTTAAAAATAGAAATTGTATGGTTATGGTTTGGAATGGGACACATTCCTTAAAATGCTTGGGTAACTTATAGACCCAGAAACAACCACTGAGGAGATGGAGGCAAAAAGAGCAGAAGTTCTAGATCATCCATGGCTAAAACCCTCTCTTGAAAGAAAATGGAGTACAATACACAAAAATATAAACTAATGTTACATAAATTGTATATTTTAATACAAATAACTAAGTATATTTAATGCCAATATTGGTGAGAACAGTGATGTTGTTTTAGTTACAAAGATATCTTTAGATTCTGGCTTAATATAATGCATCTAGCCAGCTATGGGTTATCATGCTCTGCAATCTTAGCACCCACGAGAAAGTTAAGAATTCAAGATCAGCAAGGACTATATAGTGAGGTATTTACAAACCTAAAACCTAGCGAAAGACTGCCTTAAAGAAAATATAGCCCCCTCCCTCATAAAACCAAAAACATAAAATGAAGCTAGCTTTCTCATAGCTATTCTATTTCTAGTCTGTTGCAATATGCTGTTTTCACTGAAGTATATGAAGAAAATCTATGCACACAGAAATATTTAGATGGAAAGTGCATGGTATTTTAATAATCATTTGAGATAATTGAGGCAATTTTTCTTTGATACTCTACTAAAACATCCACAAAAGATAATAACTTAGAAGTCAACTGCAATGTTGATTCTCAAAGTTAACTGCAATTTTGATTCTCAAAATATATCAATAAACTTTTGTACTCTGATACATCAAACCCACTGGACTCTCTTGCACTTTGAAAGACACTTTTGCCAGTTTTTCATTTTCTAAAATCGTGCATTTAAAAAACATTGGATTTCTGATTTGAATAGCTTTGAATTTCATTGTATGATATTGAAAAGTATCATAGGCAGCAATATTAGCAATCTCATAGAAATTCTTTCGCATGTCTAGATATTCCAACCTAACAGATGCAGAAGTATAGTCTAACCTTTCAATATTTGGTGGACAACTCAAATTTTGATATGAGGAACAAATACTGATGATTGTGTTTGAAGGGATACCATAGCTTTATTCACATATGTAGTTGATAAAAAAAAAAAAAAGTCAGATAATTGTAGTTTCTTGGGTATCCCATTGACAAGATGAGGTATATTAGACATGTGGCTAGTTTGGCTTGCAACAGAAACATTTAGTGTTTTCTAACCTCTGGGTGTGTTCGTGCTTCAATGTGTGGAAGGAAAACTGTATGTACAACACATTTCATTACACAAAATACTAAACATAGGTATATCTGCTTCAGATAACCTTACTTAAGACATTCTCTTTCTTTTTTAAACACAAGAGTAAGTGAGGATGGATTTTATGCCATTGTCTTCAGTAATACTCACCTGGAACCTTTTTATCCATTCATATATGTACCTTGCAAGGAAATCCCAATACACTGACAAGTACAACTAATGTTGACCTTCTAGATGATCTGAATAGGTTCTAGAGACATCTAGAGTCTTGTGGAGCACTCTTTGAGAGCTGCTGCTCCACACATTTTTGTGTCAAGTACAAAGTCCACATGCAGGAGGTTCTTATGGAGGTGTGTAGTCTTCCTTGCTAATCTGACAGCTTTATTTCTTGACAGCACACTCCAGTGCCCTTGCAAAGATGTCCCACTGTGCCCTGTTTAAATTCAGCTCACTGTTTTATGGGCAATTTATCTATCTATCTATCTATCTATCTATCTATCTATCTATCTATCTATCTATCTGTCTGTCTGTCTGTCTGTCTGTCTGTCTGTCTGTCTGTCTGTCTGTCTGTCTGTCTATCTATCTATCTATCTATCTATCTATCTATCTATCNTCTATCTATCTATCTATCTATCTATCTATCTATCTATCTATCTATCTATCTATCTATCATCTATCCTCTAGATTTTATTCCCCTCCCAGTCCACCCCCTGAATATTCAACATCCTATACCTCCTCCACACCCCCTGTCTCTACCAGGATGTCCCTAGAACCCACCACACCCTGGGGCCTCCAGTCTCCTGAGGATTAGGTGCACGTTTTCTGACTGAACCCAGCCCCGGCAGTCCTCTGCTGTATATGTGTTGGGGGCCTCATATCATCTGGTGTATGAGAGATCTTGGGAGTCCAGGTTAATTGAGACTCCTGGACTTCCTACAAGGTAGCCCTCCTCCTCAGCTTCTTTCAGCCTTTTCCTAATTCAACCACAGGAGTCAGTAACTTCTGTCTATTGGTCGGATGCAAATATCTGCGCCTGATGCTTTCAGTTGCTTGTTGGGTCTTTCAGAGGGCAGTCATGATAGGTCCCTTTTTGTGAGTGTTCCATATCCTCAGTACTAGTGTCAGGCCCTGGGGCCTCCCCTTGAGCTGGATCTCACTTTGCTGAACCTTCTTTTCCTCACGTTCCTCTTCATTTCCATCCCTGCAGTTCTTTCAGACAGGAACAATTATAGGTCAGAGTTTTGACTGTGGGATGGCTAACCCCTCCCTCACTTGATGCCCTGTCTTTCTACTGGAAGTGTGCTCTATAAGTTCCCTTCCCCTACTGTTGAGCATTTTATCTACTTGCCTGATTCTGGTGACTCACAACCCTCTCTCACACACCACACATAACTTGGATAGGTATATTATGTACAGGTAGATAACACAAGAAAAATGAAACCAGGGATCTTAATGAGCCAAGTCCTGTAGGCCTCACGAAAACTATTCAGATAGAGAGTCTTATCTGTACAGTTTCCACTTGAATAGTTTGAAAGACTCTAGAAAGTAGCCTAGCCAAGCATTTAACACTGCAGGAAATAGGAACAACAGTCTGAACTAACCAGCACCCCCAGAGCTGTGTCTCTAGTTGCATATGTAGCAGAGGATGGCCTAGTCGGCCATCAATGAGAGGAGAGGCCGTTGGTCTTACAAAGATTATATGCCCCAGTAAAGTGGAATGCCAGGGCTAGGAAGCAGGAGTGGATGGGTTGGGGAGCAGGGTGGTGGGAGGGTATAGGGGGCTTTGGAGATAGCAGTTGAAATGTAAATGAAGAAAATATCTAATAAAAAAATGCCTTATTAAAAAAATACTAAAGGACAACCTTATTCTAGAGGCAACAGGCATAATGCCAGGTGAATCCATCCACTTCTCCAAGATGCTGCATTTTCAGCACATTTTCTTTATTCAGAAGTGAAAGTGAAAAAGGGTGGGGCTTCAGTTGAATTTGGCCACTCACTGAGCTGTCCTGTATCTTAACAACAAAGAGTGGCCATTTCAAAACTTAACTCTAGGGGAATAAATTCAGTTCAGAGGATAAGTTCAGCATCCTTTCTTCTGCCTATTTTCATTTCTTTCTCACCTTCTTTCTCTCTTTCTTTTTCTTCTTTTTCTTTTTCTTTCTTTCCTTACTTCCTTCTTTCTTTCCTTCCTTCCTTCCTCCTTCCTTCCTTCCTTCCTTCCCTCCTTTCTTCCTTCCTCCTCCTCCCCTTCTTCTTCTCCTCCTCTTCCTCCTCCTCCTTCCTTTCCTTCTTCTTCTTCATCTTCTTTTTCATTTTTACAAATTCCCAAGACATCCTACCACAAACAAACTTTGACAATGCTAAATTCACAATGTGATGTCTTAGTCTAAGCATATGACTACATTGGAAAAAAAACCTCATTTTTTTATATATTGAAAAGAGTTGAATATTAACTTAGGCTTCATTGTTATATTTCTATAATATGCTAATGAAGTCGATGTTTTTGCTATTCAATTAAATGTTAGAAATTCCATTCCAATTCCACATGTGAAAAATTTTCACATTAGCAATAAATACCCACAAATTTTCTTTTCTAGTAAACAAAATTAATAGTAAATTAATTATATGCAAAATCTATATCCTGTTTCCTCATTCCTAACAGTATCATCCCCTATACTGTCCTTGTGTGATATCTTCTGTTTTAGCAGCATTTTAAAGTTGTATATTTTTTTATCAGATGAAACTGGAATAATTTGCAAAAGGGGAGGTGTTTAGAATCATTATACCAAATATAGTCAGAATGAATTGGAGAATTTTCAAAATACGCTAACCTAAATATTTTTTATCGTGAATGTCTAGACATACTATGAAGTATGGAAGAATGATTTTTATATTGAAAATTGTATACAAAAAATCCATTGTGTTTCTTAACACTGTTACTTTATTGCTGTGAAAAACAAGTACCCTTGTCAATAAGTTAAAATTCAGAAAAAAATTATTGACTCATGGACTCTGAGATTTCAGTTTATGAGTCATTGGACAGCTAGCTTTATTTTGGGGTGTGGCACTGCCTCTAGGTAGAAGAGGCGGTCCTCCTGGCAGCTTGAAAAATACAAAGAAAGAAGAAACAATGGGATTTGTTATCATTTGGATATGAATTTCATTTTTTGAATATTGGTGTCCTGAATGCTTGCTTGGTTTTTGGTGGAAGCAGTGTTCAGAATTACTCTCTTCAGAGAGCGAATGAATCATAAGAGCTCTGATACCATGAATGGTTTAAATTCCAAGTTGACCACTGGGAAGTGTGGAAGGTGTAGCTTAGAGAAAACACATTATGATTTACCCTGGCTCCTTCTTGGTGCTTCTGTTTTCCTGCTGTCTTAGCAGTGTTAAGGTGAGCAACTTTGTGTCTATATGCCCTTCCCCCTAGGATGCTCAGCCCAGCACATAGCCACAGTGATGAAACCAAACGTCTCTTGATTGAAATCTCCGAAACCACTATCCAGAATAAATCTATTTACATCAGTTGCATTTCTGCCATAGTTTTTAAAATGTTACACGAACACAATAACAAACGTCTGAATAATACCGGTCTCAGTATCCCTTTATAAGGCACACCTGTGCTGACCCATCCCCTAAAGGGGTCCACTGATTCCAGTAACAATTTTTAAAATGTGGACATTTGTGTTACACTTTTGCATCATGACCATTATATTATGCAGTTGCATACTGTACAAAAGAGTATTGATTTTTTTTTAATATGGGTCTTGATTAGTGGGTCATTTGAGAAGATTTTCTACAGCTATAGAGTCTGATTTGCAAAGTATATCTTAGAGTTGCCAGTTTTGTCATTGTTTTCCATCAATCTTCTATCAGGTCCCTGAACTCTGTTATGTTAACAGAGTATTACAGGATTCTAGAGATCATGTCATGACATACAAGACACTGTTTGTTATACCATGGCCCTGGGTTGATGATGTCTGCCTCCAAATAATTCCTATAAGAGCCCAATCTTCAAATAAAATCTAATATGTGAAATAAATGACATAGAATAGTACACACTGAGCGTCTTTTAATTTTTTGAGTAATGATGACTTTGATGTTTGGGAGTTTTTGTTTGTCTTTCTTTCTTTCTTTCTTTCTTTCTTTCTTTCTTTCTTTCTTTCTTTCTTTCTTTCTTTCTTTCTTTCTTTCTTTTTTCTTTCCTGGCATACACTTGATTTTAGCACACCACATTACAACTGAAAAATAAAAAAGAGCTTGTTAGACCTAGATTTAAAACCTTCTTTTTCTTAGCTCTGTAAATCAAAGAATAGGGCTTTTATGATAATTACATGAGATAAAAGAGAAAAAAATAATTTAAAATACTGGATGCAGGTCAACTTTCAATTAATATCCTTGAGGAAATAGTTATATAATAAAAAGAATAGGTTACTCCTCTCACTGGTAACTTAGCAGTTATGTTTTGTAAGGAGTTTCCATGGAAGTGTATTGAAAATGTCAACTTGCCTTGCAAACAGGATGGGTGTATGTCACTATTTAGAGGCTATACTAGCAAAGATCCTGTAAGGAATTTAGCACTCCTTCTTCCCCATTACCAAACAGGAAAAGATATTTGGTATATCCAAAATTCCTAGCTGTCTGAAATAAAATATGCCTCCTTCCTTTCCATTACATTATTGATTGCAAACCATCCATTCATTCTTTGCTTTAGGAACAAAATATCACCAGCTTAATGTCCTAAATTTATTATCATATATTTTCTTAACCCCTGTCTCATTGGGATGTGATAAAGGTACACTTGGCTGGATTTGGTCCATTTTTAGAATATCCAGAGGGAGTTTCTTCTCATACACCTTAAATCTTGTTGCCTATTGGATCTACCTCTACAACTTTAGAGCCAGCAAGCTTGTCTGGGTTCAAGCACTCTTCCACAGTCCTGTCTCTCAGTGACCAAAGAAGATATACTTTTCTCTCAGGAATCTGTGTGATAAGGTTGAACATGCTTACCTAACTCAGAATAAGGTTCTCATCTGAGTACCTCAGTTACTCAAAACTTCAAAGTTTCTGCCACAGACAGCATGATTTATTTACTGATTCTTGGATGTTAGGTATCAGAAATTCTTTAAAGGGAACTGATTACTTCTGGAAACCCAACACTCTTGTCTGTGCAATGTCCCTGGAAGTTTCTGCTGCCATTTTGCATCAGTAAGATACTCATTGATTGATAGCTAGTATGCCTTAGAGGGCTTTATTCCTTTGGTAGTAAAAACATGATAAAGTTTCAGGGAAGGAACCTAATACAAAAGTGACTTTTTGTCCTGTAGTTATTAATATTATAAAGACCCCGCGTGAGCTCCCAATAAGTTTGCTTCCCTCAGAGGCATCACTCTTGATTTGTATGTGATCACTTTGTCATGGTATCATTGTCCTTTAAGGAAATGTGTACATCCTAACCTGCTATCGACTTACATGCCTAGATTTCATCTTCTTACGAGAACACCAATCACATTGGCTCAGAGGCAATTCATATTGCAATTTAATAACTTTTGCAAAAGTCTTATCCTTCCACGATCCTTTTCTGATATAGCAGATTGAAGGTTTCATGCAAGTATTTTGAAAAAAAAATATTCCTAAAATAAATAGTGGAATTCAAAGTATCATTGCTATTTCAGATTAGTAATAAGAATTCCATAGTTTCAAACAATATGGAAATCACATTCAATACTGGGCACATATATATTCCCATCATTCCTATTTGTAGTTTGAAGCAGCAAGGGCATTTTGTGTTTGCATTGTGAGTTTTCACTGTGTTGGTTGGTCCCTTGTGCCCCCTTCCCTTCCCTTCCCTTCCCTTCCCTTCCCTTCCCTTCCCTTCCCTTCCCT
>NC_034609.1:23199777-23210641 GCF_900095145.1 Mus pahari | reverse complement strand
TTCCCTTCCCTTCCCTTCCCTTCCCTTCCTTTCCCTTCCCTTCCCTTCCTTTCTCTCATCTCTCCTCTCCTCTTCTCTTGTGTTTTCTTTTTCTTCTTTAAGCCAGAGTCTAGGTTTTATTTCCTGAAGAGAGAGTTTAAG
This sequence comes from Mus pahari, assembly GCF_900095145.1. NCBI lineage: Eukaryota > Metazoa > Chordata > Mammalia > Rodentia > Muridae > Mus > Mus pahari. The sequence goes on along the minus strand of NC_034609.1, from coordinate 23,210,500 downwards.
TAGAAGAGCATCATATACATGTTCATGCAATCATGCCCTTTATACACAAATACAAACGAGCACACATAGAATATGTATCTAAGTCTGATAATTGGATGGTATTTTATGCTTTATTTCCATTTCTGAACTTAAGTATCCTTATGATACTTAAGAATATTAAATTAAAAATTAAAACAACAAAAATAGACAACAACAAAACCTTTCACTCACTTGTTAAACTTATAACAATCTGAGAGTTGTTATTGTAGTGTTAGGGGCTTCAGTACTAATATTTTAACAAGAAAATCTAAATGAGGAACTATTAACCAAGTTCATGTCTGGTAGTTGTGATCCATCCAGGTCCTTCATTATTTTCTCTAAAAAGAAGTTCAGTTTTTCTGTCTATAGATACTCTTTCATTTGATTTTTATCCATCTTTGCTCTCTCAGCTGGGTTTGACTGTGTCATGTGACCCTAGTACTCCAAAGCATGAGACAGAAGCATTACAAGCTTGGAATCAGCCTGAGTACAGAGCAAGACCTGGTAACAAATCAATAGTATACCATTTACTTTATCTACCCTCCTTTCACTCATTGTGGCTCTGTTCACCACCATGTTTAAAATCTATTATCTAGCCATGGAGAAGCTGTGGCTGAAAAGTGTAACTCAAAAGTGTCATTAATTCTGGTAAAGTTGAAATTTTGTGCTGAGTTCCTGCATTCTTTGCTTGTTTGTTTGTTTATTTATTTACTTACTTACACACCAGATTTCCCCCACCCCCGTCCACCCTCTGACTGTTCTACATCCCATACCTCCTCCCCACCCTGACCCGTACATCTAAATTCCCTGGGACCACCAGTCTCTTAAGGGTTAGGTGCATCATCTCTGAATGAACACAGACCTGGCAGTCCTCTACTGTATGTGTGTTTTATGGGCCTTATATCAGCTGGTGTATGCTGCCTGGTTGGTGATCCAGTGTTTGCGAGATCTCTGGAGTCCAGATTAATTGAGACTGTTGGTCCTCCTACAGGGTCAACATCCTCCTCAGCTTCTTACAGCTTTTTTCTAATTCAACCACAGGGGTCAGAAGTCTCTGTCCATTGGTTGGGTGCAAATATCTGCATCTGACTTTTGCAACTGCTTGTTGGGTCTTTCAGAGGACAGTCATAATAGGTGTCTTTTTGTGAGTGCTCCATAGCTTCAGTAATAGTGTTAGGCTTTGGAACCTCCCCTTGAGCTTGATCCCACTTTGGGCTTGTTGCTGGACCTTCTTTTCCTCAGGTTCCTCTCCATTTCCATCCCTGCAGTTCTTTCAGACAGGAACAATTATGGGTCAGAGTTTTGACTGTAGGATGGCAACTCCCTCCCTCCCTTGATGTCCCGTCTTCCTGCTAGAGGTGGGCTCTTTAAGTTCCCTCTCCCTTCTGTTGGGCATTTCATCAAAGATTCCCCCCTCCCTTTGATTCCTGAGAGTCTCTCCCCTCCCAGGTACTGCTACATTCTGGGGGGTGCCCCCAACCTCCTACCTCCTGAGGTTGCCCGTTTCCTTTCTTTCTGCTGGTGCTCAGGGCTTCTGTCCTTTTCCCTCAAGCAATACCAGATCCGGTTCCCCTCTCCCTGCACTCCCCCCTCCACTTTCCCTCCCATTTTTCCATTCTTAAAGTCTTTAAATGCACCAGGCTATGCTTCTCAGACTGGGAAAGTAGAATGAATGGAGCTTTTTAAAATCAGGTTTTAAGATATCAGAAAAAGAAGTGATTCCCCAACGTTGTGATTTTCTTCTGGGGCTTAAAGGACAATTTACTTTTATGCATTTCCTTTTATAATTTTAGTTATGGCTTCGTCCCAGGTACCTTGATCTCCATAGGACTTCAAAAGTCAGCATCACTTCTGTCCTCCTACCCCACCCTGTCACTTTGCATAATGAGGAAAACCATTTCAGCCAGAAATAGAGAGAGTTTGGTGTTATATTTCCGTAATATTTCCAATTCCTGTCAGGAATTGTCTGGTTATTCAAGTTCTTTGAGTAATAAAGACCTCTGATTGTCTCATCTTAGAGCCTTTGTCCTAGCCCATCAATATTTTTGTACTGTAGGTTATTGAATTGAATAATGTTTTTGTAAGTAAGGGGATAAATAGGCATTTTAATTTTTATCTGTATTGTCACTACTTCTATGTGTTTATTTTCTATCTCTATATCTTTGTATATATGCACATACTTAGGTATACATCCATTTTCATATATACACATACATATGAGATATTCAAATATTATAAAGAGACTTTAGCTTATTAGAAACTAATATTTTCAAAAGATCATTATGTAAGTATCTCTTACAATTAATACTCAAATTTAAAATGACTTAATATAACACAGGGAGTAATGCTTTGAAACAGCATAAACCGTTTACTAGAAGATATGTGGGGCCTTTTCTGCTTACCCTTTCATTATTTTCTTCACATATTTATTTATAATTAAGATGTTCAGGGTATATTTGAAGATAAATGTACATTGTGACTAATATTCTCTAGACATCTCTTTATCTACTTTTACCTTCTATGAATTTATCAATATAATAATTTATCTACCTATATTATCCCTCTGAATAATCTTATTATTCAGTCTATCCAGCCAGCCAGCCAGGCACCTTCTAACACATCATGTTTTCACCCATTCATATCAAAGTATCTTCAGTAATAGTGGTGCTTTTAGTATTTTTTCCATACTCTTATCCACCCAAATAGGATGACCAATGTGAATTAGTTTTAAGCTGAGCTCAGCTAAATCATGAAGTTATAGTCTTAGACCAGGAAGATGACTCAGCTGGTAAAAGCACTTGCCAGATAAGCCTGATGACCTGAGTTTGATCCCCAGAACACATGACCCATAGCGAAAGAGGAAGACTGACTGAAAGATTGTCCCCTTACCTCCATATTTACATGCTGACATCCATGCCCCTCTCCCAAACAACTCTCCTTCACACATACAAATAACTGAACTCAAAATTTTAAAAGTTAGATCCTTCATTTTACCATGCGTAAGATTCTGTGCATTGTACTTTCAGTTTTAATGCTTTACTAAATTTTTTTTTATTTACATCCAGTTTGTGCAGAAAGAAATATCTTTCTATTTCCTAAAGAATGCTAACCCTCTGTTCTTTTATTTTAATTTCTTTGATTTTGAAACATAGCATACCTTTATCACATTATATATTGCTTCATTTTAATAATTATAAAACTTTAAGGGGTATTATTATTAAAACACTTTGCAAATAGGGAAACTGACTATTGAAAAGGTTAATTCCTCCCTATCTTATAGTTGATTTCTGTCAAACTCTATTTTTTTCTTATTATACTCTCATTCTAGGACTCATAATCTGAAGTGTTACTCTACATGGTTGTGTTAGAAATATATAATCTGACCATTTATCTAATAGAAACAAGAATCTCTGAGACTCTATAACTTGAACATTCCTGGGGTAATATTAAATATGGTTTTGATAAAATAAACTAATTCTATTATTTGTTATTATTACAGAGTGAATGCTTCCAGTATCCTTTCTCTGAATTTCATTAAAGTGGATGCTTTGGTTTGCTTGCTTGTAGGTCTTGTTCTAAAAAAAAATAATAATAATAAAAAAAAACAGAGTCATTTTATTAACTCAAATATTCTATATCTCTGATAATACTTATTTGCATCGATGAATTGCTATTTGTTTTACTTTTTCCAAGAGAAGAAAGAAAGAAAGAAAGAAAGAAGAAAAAAAGAGAGAAAGAGAGACAGAGAGAGAGAGAGAGAGAGAGAGAGAGAGAGACAGAGAGACAGAGAGACAGAGAGACAGAGGGGGGGGGAAATAAAAAAGAAAGTCAGAAAGAAATTAAGAAAAAAGAAGAGAGAAGAATAAAGAGAAGAATGGAAAGAGGGAGGAACAGAAGAAGGGAAGGAACATGGGGAAGAAAGAGCTAGAAAAAAGAGGAGAGACATACAGAGATTTGTAAATCTTATTGAAGCTTAGCCAAGACCAGTGAGCTTGCTATAAACCTGGCACGTCATGTTTGTAAAACTGAAAAGATGTGGGCCTGAAGCAAAATGGGAGTATATCGGCCTCCTGAGTGTCAGTTTCAGTGGTGGGTTCTTCTCTCACTCCTTTGTACTTGCTAGCTTGTCACACATACTAGCTTTTATTTCTATGTTTATTCTGTTTCATACATTTAAAAAATGAATTGCTCCACAAATGGTTGGACGCATCTTTCTTATATCTGTCTGTCTGTCTGTCCATCTGTCTCTTTGCCTTTCTGGGGTAAAATGCGACAAACACAGAAGACCTGATTTTGTGAATTTTACTATTTAAGAATAGTAAAAAGCAATGAGTTCCTTTTTCTTTTCTTTTCTTTTCTTTTCTTTTCTTTTCTTTTCTTTTCTTTTCTTTTCTTTTCTTTTCTTTTCTTTTCTTTTCTTTTTTTTTTCCTGGCTGTATTCTCGGCTGGATTCAGTACAGAATCTCAATTCACGTGGACTTCTAAGTTTCCATTTCTGTGGTGACCAGTTCCCATGGCCCGGTCAAACTTTCTTCCCACTGGAAGAAGAGCAGTGCGATGTATATGTGCCTGTGTCATCAGAGTGCTGGCCCTAAGCTAATGGAAATTAACTTGATGCTTGTGTAGGCGCTGCTTTGTTTTCCTGAAGCAGATATAGTTTCCACTTCAGTATAGAGAATACAGTCCTTCGTGGTTGTTCAGTGAGACTTTTCTTCTTTATGCTTTCAGTTCCAAAGGCCAATTCAAAAACAAATATTTAAAAATTCTTGGGAAGCTTATCTTGATTTCAGTAAACTTATATGTTCTCATATATGTGGTTGGAGGTATAATTATCCATTCCCCAAGTTGTTTTTTTGCTAAAATCTTAGAGTGGTTTTGTGACTATTATATTGCCTTAGTATGTAACTCAATTCTACCAATTGTTAGCAATTGAGTCACTAAAAGAAAAGTAATTTTTATTCTTTAGATTTAGTTTGTAGTAGAACATTTCAATAAATGAAAGGATTTTCCATAATATACTCCCCAGCAGGGCATTTTCTCAGTTTTTCTTGACCAATCATAATCCAGGACGCTTAACTCTAAAGCATCAAGCATGCTTTATTTATTTATAAGGTCCGAAGTATCAGGTGACTGTAGAGTTGTCATTGATAATAATTACTTGGCCTCATTAAGATGGTGAAATTTATGGTGGTCCAGTATCCTTTGGATGATAGTCTGTTGAACGTGAGAAGATTGGATCAGAAGTTAGGATATGCAAATGGTGATGGTAACTCTGGAGCTGTCATGAAAACATTCTAGAAACGCACACACACAAAAACGAGCGCAAGTGCTCCTCTTCCTTTTTCCTAACCCACACTGTCACTTTTATAGTAGTCTGCGTATGTATCTATTCTAGAATGAAGCACTGTAGTCTTATCACCTCAAATGTTCAGACCAAAACCATATTGTGTGAAACTGTGGTACCATCTTGATATGGAATGGCTTTAATCTATGAATTATAATTTATTCACAGATAAATTGATAGCTCATAGCCCAGTTTCTACCCAGCAGGCCGTATGCCAGATCCTGGGAAGATAGTGTATCATGTAAATTGGTTCAAGAGTGCTGAGCTTGTTAACTTTGAGCCAGATAACATTCATGCAAAGCTAGGATCCATAAATGGCAGTGATCTCTGCAGCCTGTAAACCCCTGTGCAACCCTTAGATTCTAATAGATGCTGATTTTCTTCTTGCAACTTAGGTATTTCCTGGGAAGAAAATAATAAATCAGGGAGACATTTCATGGTGCCCATTTGGAATGAATAGAATTTCAAAATGAGTTGTGATCTCAGGGACGCCTGATTTCAGTTAAAGATGTGATTTTAACTGTACATAATACATGCTGTTATCTCATTTGAGTAGAAGATGAAGTCAGAATGTCCTGAAGTAATTCTGTCAAGTAACTGTAACATACTTTTGTTTTAAATTAATATTAATAGACTTGAATTAACTCTAGATTTTATATCTTGAATTAACTTAGCATCTTGGAAAAGCCTATGAGAGAGGAGAAGAGATTGTTTCTTGACAATACATATGTACAATCACAAGAAAAATGTATGTTCTTACTCTGATTCTATGAATGACAATGCCCAGACATAAAATAATTTGCATCTGTCACTCATTTTATTAATTTATTCATTACCCAGTGCTCTTGATCCACCCACTCACTCTTCCATCAACTCATCAATCTTAGTTCCTACATTGGCATTCAGATTCAAATACTCACTTGCAATGCCCAAGAGCTCCAGTTTACTACAGGAAACATTTAAGTCCCTGGATCTAACTTTCCTACATTCTTTTTCTTCCTTCCTTAAATCACTGTTTTAAAAATGAAATGGGAACTGTTTCATCCTTCTCCTTCATTTGCACTCAAGTTCACAAATATTTATTGTGTTTAAAAAATATGACATACACATTACTAGGTAAAGAGAATGCAAAGGAGGATAAAATACAAATGCCCACAATTCTTAAAATTGTCTTTTAATTGGGTTATGACAATATATGGAGGATGAATTTGGTGTAATGATGCCAGTTCTCACATTTCAGAGCCATCATAAGCATCCCTGGCCTGATTCTGTAATTGAAGACATAATGTAAAAGATTGCGATCGCCTCTGCATACTGGACAATTTGTACATCTCCAGCAAATGGACAAATGCCCCCAGGTTTGCTGCAGAAGAAATTACATGCATTGGCATAGTGGTTACCATACAGGAAACACTTTGACATATGTGTATTAGCCTTTTTAGCATTGTTATGACATAAACTACTTATGAGAGGCCACCTTTCTTTAGACTCCTACTTTCAAAGGGTTCAATCCATAGTTGATTGTCTTTATGCTTGGTCAGCAACTAATGATGATGGATGTGTGGTAGCCTGAGAGCATACCTTCGACAACTATGTTATATCCTCCATGTTTGGCAATTATAAGTTCACAGTGACCAACTTCCTTTAACTAGATGCTTCTTGTAAAGTTTCCAGAGCTTTCCCAATTGGTGTCACCATACAGAAAACAATCATTCAATGTATTAGCCCATGGGGCAAACATTTTATTCAAATCCAAATAACAGAACTACTACATCACCAATATCAATCATCACACTTCTCCTCAGTTTTTTGTTTATCTCCCAGAAAACTGAGACTCTGAGAGCAGAGACAATTTTCACAACCTTCACTTTTACAAGGAAGAATGTAGGGTACATTCTATATGCTTATTAAATAAGGATAATGTCTTTTTGTGCCATAGCAAGCCCCAGAGTCTTATACATCAAGGCTTATTTTCATGTGGCCTTTATTCTGCTCCAGTTAGTTAAACCAGCTCCTGAGAAAGGCAACATTCACATGTTCAGATTATGCACAACTGTGAACATTTAGTACACTTGGGATGTCTTTAGCATCACAGGCTCTTGTCAGTGGGATGAAGTGATGAATAAAATCATTGCATTAAATGTTCAGGACCTGACAGACATGTGAGAAAGAACAGCAAAAATAGTAGCTTGTAACTCTGCTTCACCAGTACTAAGAGGGCCAGACTTGGAGTGTAATGTGCTCTGGCTCATTCTCAATCATTTTTTGATGTATACCCACAAGTTTTTGTTATAATTTCAAATTTCTTATCTAGTGATTGTGCATGTATATGAAAAAGAAAGGGAGATATGCAAATGGCTCCTTGCATAATCATAATATAAAACAAAACACAACCTTTAAAAATCCATTAGCCTTTAAAATATAATTTTTTTAAAAGTCCATCGTCTCTTTATAATGCCCCAAATGTGTTTAAAAGGTGATCTCCTACAAAATACAATTTTTATATTTCTTATTCCCAGTGGGAATACCTGGAATATATTTTTAAAACATACTCAAATTAGACTAAAATATAATAGTAGAAATCTAAATTCTGCAGCTTTTCCATCAGCAGCACACAAAGTTGTATTACATGCTTAGTTCAGCTTTAATTCATGCCTGTCGCTATCCTTGATGGACATCTCCCAATTCTGGCATCTCCAATATCCTGGAGGTCTCCATGGCAAAGGAGGTCAAACCTTCAGCAGTGGATTTTTTGGGTCTCTCCATAGAAATTCTAACCCCCTTGATCTTGCATCTCCAGCCATATTCAACTGCCCTCTGGGTATTCAATCTGCTCTCCTTGAACTAGCTTCATGGTACTGATCCTAAGGAAATACGTGCTTGTTTCCCAAGAAGTTTTCACCTATCCAATACTAATCTGTTATTAACGAGAGCAGACTATTCAGTCACAGCCTTTTTAATGTTCTGAGGTTCAGTGAAGCACAAGCTTTATTTACTTTAGTGGCACTGTTCTGTGAATCACTGCTGATTTTTCAGCACCAGCTGATCAGCACATACAGATTCTTAGCAAAATATCATAATAGTCCCTAGCCTAGTTCCAGTAGATTACTTGTTACCCTCCAAAATGTCACAGTCCAGGCCTCCACAATCCCCATTTCCCTTAGCACTCATTCCTTCAAAGCTCCTATTAGAACAATTCAATAAGATGTGGGCACTTACTGGCTTTCCAGCACAAAGTGTCCCACATTGCTCTAGAAACAGTAAAGATCATCACAGGTATTATTATTTCTCTGGTACTAAATTCTGTTATACTTTATTTTTTGTAACTGTAGCAGATACTATGACCAAAAAGATCTTAGGGGAGGAAGGATCTTACTTGGTGTATACTTCCACTTTACACACCACTATGGCGGGATGTTAGGGCAGGAACTGAAGAGGGTCTTGAAGCAGAAACCTTGTAGTTATACTGCTTGCTGGCTTGTTAACAAGCTGATGCGACCTGGCAATCCCTTAATTGAGGGTTCGTTCTCAGATATTTTTAGGTTATATCTAGTTGGTAGTTAAAGGTCAAGGAAGAGAATGCATATAAGATTAATTTTTCTCTGATCTTATTGCAGAAGGATATAAGTAAAAGTTACTTGAAATATTTTTCAGATACAGAAATATTTGTGTGTTCTTGTGTGTGTACCTGTGTGTGTATGTGTGTGTATAAATACACATGTGTGTCATACTGTCACATGTGTAAGTCAGAGAACAAGTAACTAGAGGTTCTTTCTATCCCTATGTTGGTTCCAGGGATGTAACTTAAGTTCTCATGCTTGATGGCAATGGTCTTTACTTGCCTGAGACATTTCACTAGCCTGAGTTATTTTCATCTGTCTTGCAAACAGAACCTATGCCAGGAATATCATAGAGTTGTACAAAGTTGAAGAACTTATAGAATGAAAATGTTCTCAGCTATTTTATATTCAATATAACCACTTTTATCTTTAAATACTTTTTAGATTAATACATCCTCTAAGGTTCTAAAATCAATCGTGTAGATAAGTTATGTCCCTAGAAAAACTGAATCCCAATTAAATCTGTCAATCTCTATAGAACAGATAGTTTAAAAGACCTGAACTTTACTAATTTATTTATTCTATAAAAAGAAAACAAAGCATGATTCTTAATTCTTATTTTTGAACACAAGTGATTTAAAAACCTAACATCACAATACAATTGATTAATTACATTCTTTTGATAATCGGACGAAAATACAGTGAAATAATTTCTAGCATAACTAGCAATAAGGTCAATTTGTATGGTTTATTTGGTAATTTAAAAAAATTGTGGACAAGAGTGATACACATGAATCCCCTTGTCTCCAGAATGGCTTCTGTGTGAACAAAAGCCTGTGTGAATGATATATTATTCAAATGTTCTTTTTTTAATAAAAATGCTAATGAAAATGTTAAAATGCACATAAATTAAAATGATCATAAATTAGGATTAATATCACATTAATGAATTATAATCCCACATTCATTAAGATAAAGTGGCATTTCAATATTTGTTCTTGTTCATAAATTTAATACAATAAATGAAAGGGATATATTTTGAGATTCAATAAATATTTGATGTAATCTTATGCTTCAACTTTTAAAAATATTCAAAGGTAAAGGAGGAGATCTCAATGTATTTGGGCTCTTTGTTGCTATTTTATGTCTTTTTCATAATCCTTCCTTTTCATTTATCGAAGCGCTAAATACAATTTAAATTGAATAAGAAATTGATAGAACCTCTTTTGAATAAAAGGAATGCAAGGAAGACACAATGCCTTTGAATTTGTAGGGGTTTCTATCTACAACACACCTACTATTTTTTTATTATTATTATTATTATTATTATTATTATTATTATTATTATTACATTATTTTATTTATTTACATTCCAAAAATTACTCCCTTCTTGGTCCCTCCCCCCCGAGTTCTTCACTTCCCAAGTGCCCTGTGCTCCCTCCCTGACCCACAGCCACCTCTCACGTGCAGACAGGAGCCTGGCACTGCTGTCCTCTAAAAGGCTCTATCAGCACCCAACTAAGGCAAATGCAGACAGTTACAGTCAGTCATTAGATTGAGGTCAGGGACCAATGTGGAAAATTAGAGGAAGAGCTGAAGGGAACTGCAACCCCTTAAGAAGAGTAAGTGTCAACTAAAAGGGACCACTAAGAACTCCCAGAGACTAAGCCAACAACACACCTACTTTTTCTTTTTTTAAATGTCTTTCTTTCTTTCTTTCTTTCTTTCTTTCTTTCTTTCTTTCTTTCTTTCTTTCTTTCTTTCTTTCTTTCTTTCTTTCTTTCTTCCTTCCTTCCTTCCT
>NC_034609.1:23165434-23199772 GCF_900095145.1 Mus pahari | reverse complement strand
CTCTCTCTCTCTCTCTCTCTCTCTCTCTCTCTCTCTCTCTCTCTTTCTTTCTTTCTTTCTTTCTTTCTTCCTACTCCAGATTTTATTCCCCTCCCGGCCCCACTCTCTGATTGTTTCACATTCCATACCTTCTCCTTGTCCCCTGTCTTCACAAGGATGTCCCCACCTACCACCACATACCCCACCGCACCTTGAAACTCCCTGGGGCCTCCAGTCTCTTGACTGGTTAGTTGCATCTTCTCTGACTGAATCTAGAGCTAGCAGTCCTCTGCTGTGTGTGTGAGAGGAGGGGGCCTCATATCAGCGGGCGTACGCTGCCTGGTTGGTGGTCCAGTGCTTGAGAGATTTCTGGGGTCCAGGTTAATTGAGACTGCTGGTCCTCCTACAGTGTTGCCATCCTCCTCAGCTTCTTCTGACTTTTCCCTAATTCAACCACAGGGTCCAGCATCTTCTGCCTATTGGTTGGATACAAATATCTGCATGTACCAATCCGCAGTGGAAACTCGGACCCGTAATTGTTTCTGACTCAAAGAACTGCAGGGGTGGAAATGAAGAGGAGCCCGAGGAAAAGAAGGTCCAGTGACAGGCCCAAAGTGAGATCCAGCTCAAGGGGAGGTCCCAAGGCTGGGGATTATTATGGAGGCTATGAAGCACTAATAAAAAGGGACCTAGTATGACTGCCTTTTGAAAGACCCAACAAGCAGCTGAAAGAGTCAGATGCAGTTATTTGCACCACACCTACTTTTTAAAGGAACAAATACTTTATATCTCTAGGTGCAAAAAATTATGCCTGTATAGGCAGATATGTAAAAATTAAACATAAATATGTGTATTTAAGTATTATTTTGCCATATAAAAGTCATTTATCCTACAGAGCAAGATTCAAAGAAGAATAAACATTTATTTAGATTTGTTTCGTTTGGTTTTCTGTGCATATGTAGTGAACATCATTCATGCACAGTGTCCTTGGAGGTAAAGTGGCGCCATCCAATTCCCTGGAACTGGAGTTATAACTTGTTGTGATCACCCAGGTGGGTGCTAGGAATTCAAACTTAGTCTTCTGCAAGATAGCTCTCAACTGCTGCAATATCTCCGGAGTCCCAAATAATATACATTTTAAAATAAATTTATTATTTATTGAACCAGGAGGCTATGTACCAGAACCTACCAAGTTTAATGGGGGAAAACTAAATAGCAGAACACTCCTGACTCTCTGTTATGAACAAACTATAAGGATTATTTTTATTTATTCCTCTCTTATATCATACATTCTGATTGCAGCCCCCCCTTCCTTTCACTTGTCTCCCCACCTCCCCTCTCCCTCAGATCCATTGCTCCTCCACTTACCATCAGAAAAGAGTAGGCCTCCCAGGGACATCAACTGAATAGTGCATAAGAAGAGGCAGTAAGGCTAGGCACATGCCTTCACATCAAGGCTGCAGCAACCCAATAGGAGGAATGGGTTTGTAATTCTGCCTTACTCAGCACCTACATATGTCTGTAAGTCCAAGGTTCTGGTTTATATAAAAAACTCAAAGATGTTGTTACATCAGTGCTTATTGGTGTAATCTGTAATGGATCTGAACTCTTGTTGAACAGTTGCTATTTTCCAAAAGTTCCATTCTTTTGCTTGAAAAGGGTCTGGATCCTATCATTAATATATTTATTTTTTCTATAATGTGGGAATCACTTCCTGGACTGTAACAATTATTGAGAATTAAAGAATGAAATGAAATTCTTAAGTATAGAAGTTGAGTTGTTGAATTTTTTTGGCATAGGTACAGCAGCAATCAGATCAAACTATTGCCCCACTCTATTTTATCTTATCAAATATAAACTGCGCAGAGGTTATGAGCCATAATTGGGCCCTCTGGTTTTAATATCTCCTACTAAATAATTCATTTTAAAATACAATTTAATATATTTACATTAAACCTGAATAATGGTTTTTGCCTCATTGTACTTCATAAAATATAGCATTGATAACTTGTGTTTGTGTGATTGTGTACAAGTATTGATAATTCAAAAACATGCAGTTTTGTGCTGTCTAGAATCTCTCATCATTTTGAAACCATGAAACTTCATATCAAACCAACTTGAGCAATTTATAGAGGCTGGGCTAGATGAAGTTCATTAGGTTTTGTTGTAGCATGCTGTGAATGCAAATGTATATACTGCTTGTACAGTTTTGCTTAGCAGAGACCGAGGAAGTAGTGTAAAAAGAATTAATTTGATACACAACCAAGAGTCAGTTAAGTAATTCCGACGATAATTTAGCTGTCTCCACAACTAACTCCTGCTACTTTTCATTTTAGTTACACACAGATCTGGATCCTGGAAGCAAAAAAATCAAGTATATCCTATCGGGTGATGGAGCTGGCACAATCTTTCAAATAAATGATATAACTGGAGATATCCATGCTATCAAAAGACTTGACCGAGAGGAAAAGGCTGAATATACGTTAACAGCTCAGGCAGTGGACTGGGAGACAAACAAACCTCTTGAGCCTCCTTCTGAATTTATTATTAAGGTTCAAGATATCAACGACAATGCACCTGAGTTCCTCAATGGACCGTATCATGCTACTGTTCCAGAGATGTCCATTTTGGGTATGTATGCTTCCAATTTCTCAGATTTGTTAAGGGTCATCTTTCAAGTAGCTCCTGGCATCAGCTCTGATATGTTGCTGAATAAAAGACATGTATTTCCTACTGATCTGTCATTTGCATTTTTAAAGCCCCTTCCTTGGAGCAAGTTCCACAGCTCAATAGCTCTAGTCCCTTAGTGGTAGAGACTGACAGAGGAAGGGTTTTATTAAAATGGTGCTTCTTACCTGGCACTATTTCAATAGGTTTATTTGCATTCCTGTCAAAGACAAGTATTGTTACTGAGACAGATTTATCAAGATTTGTTCAGACATGCCAAGCTAATCCTATTGATATTTGGTTCATGTTTAATTATTTGTTTGTGTATAATCTCATGTAGATGTAGTACACAGAGGCATAGGAAAATATTTAAGACTAGAGTCAAAAAGATACTGGCCTGATTGAATGGGATGAGTCTATGGTGGGTTATACAGTCTTGTTTATCAATGTCTTTCTCCTTTATGGATAATTGACATTAAGTGCATGGTTTCTACATGCCAAAACTACTACCATTCACTCATTCCTACCTTCTCTGAATCATCGATGTATTTATTATGTAAAAAAGCAGAGCAATATGCTTTCACGAACATGATTTTAACACCCACCCTTGTCAGTCTGATTATCTATTTTTTAACCCCAGCTTTCATACAAGATTTTCCCAAATCGCAGACCATTTAATATAAAGGGAGAGTTGTTAGATCTCTTTCTTCCCTCACAAGTCAGGAAGAAGGATGCAAAATTCAAAGTGCAGCATCACAAAAGTAATTTTTTTGCACATGCGGTATGCTGCTTAGGTTATTTCAAATTGCATTTAAGGATATATGGTAACCAAGAAGGCCAAATAAACTAGAGAAGGTAAAGATGACAAGACAGAAAATGGAAAAAAATACCAGCAATATAATAAACAAAAATAAGTGCGTCAAACCAAAGAATCTACTGCTTCATCTGCCTGCTTAATTCAGTAGCTTACATGCTCACAGGTTTTCAACTTGAAGTACCAAAGAAAACCAAACACAATATTAAAAACCAACATCATCATGACTCTTTAGATGTGTCCGACCTAGCCATCCACAAATTTCTGTGCCCAACATGTTGAAACTCATAAAATATGATAGACATTGGTCAAGTTTTCCTTTTCTTTCAAAATTTGCAGCAAGTTGTTCTTATATATCTGTGGTTGACAGTAGTGCAATATGCAAATTGTATATTAGTTCTTTAAGAATTTTGGACCAAATGCTTGGGTAATATTCACCCACCTTTATCCTCACAACCCAGATTCACCCCCTTAATTTCCACCTAACTTTATGTTTTCGTTATTTTATTTTTTTTCTTTTCCTTATCGAGACCAAAGTATGCTAACTAAATATTGTTGGAACAGTGGTCTTTCATTTGAACCTTATTGACTTATCTGGGGATATACTTTCAAAGGAAACTAACTCTCCTCTTGCAGCAGTCAAGAAATGCCAATATGAACTCATGTAAAGGTGAAGATTCGTGACTGTCTTCCATCTTTATGTTGTGATTTCACTGACTTTAGACTTGCATAGTTACTGTGTATGCCATCACAGCAACTATGAGTTCACATGTGCCTCTGCCCAGCTGTATCTGGGAGGCACCATTTCTTTGGAGCCACCTAACACCTTTTGCTTCCTCTTCTTCATAATCCTGGAGCCTTTGTACGAATCATGTGGTATATATATATATATATATATATATATATATATATATATATATATATATGCATGTATGTATGTATGTATATATTCTATTTAGACATAGACATTTTCTAGTGAAATCTCAATGAATCATCTAACTTCACTCTTAGATTGAGTAGTTCTAGATCAGACCCCAGTGCCATCCAATGGATAATCTCAGTAATCTCCCTAGTAGTATACTCCAATATTCTACCCTTGTTAATTAATGTTTGCATGTACAATGGGAAAATCTTCCATGGATTCTATAGTTTATTTTTCATTGACCAAAACTGCCTAAACTTCTTAGCCACTGATTTTTTTTTTTTTTTTTTTTTTTTTGCTGTTCTTTTTTTTTTTTTTTTTTTTTTTTTGGGAAGGCTTTATTTTTATTCGATATCCTGTTCCTAAGCTGCTTATAATAAAACTGCAGCCGAAACACCCATTTCAACAGCAAATCAGAACTGATTTCAGTTCTTCATATCTTACCCATATATTTCTCCTGGCAGGATTCCATTTTATCTACTTCTCGTGAGAGGAATTCTATTTTTATTTATTTTTTCTGCTCATCAAAACTGAATCGTTGTGCTATAGATGCCCGAAATGACATGGTTGCTTGGAGAAACTTTTATGAACTCCTAGCCATAATGTACCACTCCTCCATCAGCACCACCATAAAAATGAAGTACACAAGCAAGTGGAAACATCCCTGTCTTTGCACAGCTTTTAAATTCAGAAGCACAGGCAGGAAGTAAGAAATTCTGTGCTTACTTTAGATCTTGTTTTTTCTAGTTCTTACCGAATTTGTCTTTTTTATTTAAATTTTTAAAGGAAGATTAGAAAAAATGGAATTATTAGCATGTTCTGTACATAGACCATGATTAATTTGGTACAAATGGGGACCAAAGAAACTGTAACTGTCCCCTGCTACTTTCTCTCTCTTAAGCCCAATGCTCTATCTGTTGACTGTAAATATATCAGAAAATGGCCTTTTTGTTCATCTAAATTATTTGCCTGATATATTTGCTGGGAAAATTCCAGATACATACACATTGGACATGTTATTTTCAATCTATGAAAATTTATAAAAAGTTATGCACTACAGAATATCATGTACCTCGGTGTATATGTGTGTGCCATTGTTGCTGCTAAAGGAATAGAATTAAGTGATCTTTATACACACAAACACATATGCTTATATGCACACATATATATATTGTACATATGCACATAAAGATATATAAAAATTAATCTTTAATACCTAAGAAGTGTTCCAGAATTCACAGAGAATTTGTTCACATTACCAGTACAGATTTGAGTCTAGATTCCCTTCTTTATTCAGCAGTTGATTGTGAAATATTGACAGGTTAAATTGGCAGCCCTATTCATAGCTATGGTGATCAATTCATGACTCTAATGCTCAAATACAAAGTAAAGGAATTCTTGAAAAAAAATTCATGTACCATTATTGGTTGCTTTAGTGGTTATGAAATTATCTATATTAATGCATTCCTCACCTTACCTTTGTACGTTCCTATTTGTATTGATTTGGGGCTTTGCGTGTCTAGTTTTTGTTGGATGCTGTCTTCTCTGGTTAATGTAAGCAGAGGCAGCTACACTATTTTATTGCCAAGTCTCATGAAGATGAATATCAGGGTCAGCTACTGACTCCTTTCCTCATTACCACTCTTTTCTTTTCCCTCACTTCCTTTCTTCTTTCCTTCTTCTTCCTTTGCTATTGCACAAATGCCAGCACTGTCCCCATAGGCCCTAAGGAATGCCAGTAAGAAATGAGCGATTTCATTGAGCAGAGAGAGGAAAATAAAACTCTAATTGAGAAATTTACCAATACTTAACAGAAGCAAATGTGATGCTTGAGAATTGCTTTCCAGTTGTCAAGCTGTCAAGATAAAACACACATATATATTTGCCCAAATGGCAGCCAAATTAATTTAGACATATCTGAATCAGAAGCTGGAAACATGGTTCCTTTATATTCTACAGAGATTTTCAGAATTCATAATAATTTGCTTCTATAGCGAAGTTGTATAAAGATATACGTGTCAGACTTATTTTAACAGTGGAAACTGAAGTAATTTTCATGTTAAGATTTGCCCATATTTTTTACTTCAAATAGTCAGTATATAGCTTAATGTTTTTGTGTATCGAGGTAGTGAGTTTTAAACTGTAAATTTTAGTCTAGATCTAGACTGAGGTGCACTAAACTTTCTATTTGCTTTATCAATTGATTCTGGAGTTAGCATGTTCCATATCTGGTTTCCAATTGTGAGACTTTAAGAATTCCTGACTTAGGAACATTTCATTAGCCTAGGGGATATAGGAAGCCCTAGATAGAAGTATGCTTGGGGAATGTCAACCATCAACTGCTATGTGACCCAAGATAGAACTTAAATCCAATAAAAACAAGTTTCTTTACAACCAAGATCTTGTGATTTCTTTGTAACCCTATCATTTAATAAATTATTGAAAGCATAGAGAAAACCTTGGTCAACGAAAACTTGTTCAATGACAATTATTCTAGATATTTACATGATAGACTGAAATGAATTTTTTAGAAAAACAAAACAGAGGAAAAAAAAACAAAGGGTGTAAAAAGGGACTTGATAGCATGTAGAAGTTGGACTGTGAGGTATTGTTTCATTATTGTCTATGAAGCCACAAAATACTAAATAGTGGATTTTAAGCTTCCTAATGCTGTGACCCTCTAGTACTGTTCCTCATGCTGTGATAATTCCAACCATAAAACATAAAATCATTTCCTTGCTCCTTCATAACTGTAATTTTGCTGCTTCTATGAATCAAAATGTAAATATATGATACGCAGGATATCTGATATGCAACTCCTTTCAAAGGGTCATTTGACCACTGCCTCCAAAGGGGTCGAGGCACACAGGGTGAGAATCACTGATGAACGCTACATATCTTCTCTACTATCTTGCAGCCAAGTAAGGCTCTAATAGGAAAAATTATGCATTGAAATGTTATCCCTGAATATCATGTATGTTAAAATCTTTCTAATTTCTGCAATAGTTCTGTGATTTCAATACAGCGATAAATTTCACTAGTCCTTATTAATTTTAATCAGAAACCAGGATAACAATCACTATAATAAAGCTAACATCTGGTACTGCTACCTCCAGTGGGTCGACCATCATGCTCTACTGATCTCTAATAATATCTCTAAGGAATATTGTTTATATGACACCAATGATTATGCTGCATATTTACCATAGTTAATGCTCTTCTAAGGTGAGAGAGCTTTTGAGGTCAGCATACTTTGCAAATTAAATAAAAGATGTGACAAGAAAGTTGCAAAAAAAAAAAAGTTCGGAGTGAGATATTACAGTTACCAAGGTAGAAATGTAAGTACTTTAAAAATGTAAGACTAATACAGCACACAGAAATTCAAATAACAATAAGCATCTATAAAGATCCCTGCAGTGAATGGCAAGGGCTGAAGTACTGTTAATGTATTAGATACAAATACAAAAGAAAGTGAATGGAGTGGACTCTGTTTCTGTTGGTGGAGAAAGTAATTTTTTGGAAAGTTTAAAAAACGATTTAGGAAATATGCCTTTTAGAAAAATCACATCCCATGGGTTTCCAGGGTTTTTCCATCTAAGATGTAATGGAAGCAACTACACTACATGAAACTGAACAGTGACTCAGTTTAAAGGAAAAAAAGTGGTAAAATTATTAAGTTTTTAATGTATCATTGTGTTCATTTATTTCTCTTCTCTTTACATTTATATAATGAATCTTTGTAAATTTGCCCTTTTATGGTAAAGACTTTTAGGGCTTCTTTTGAAGAGAAGTACATAAACATACACTTATTTGTGATCATTGTTATGTTTAATTTTAACTCACTAGATTTAGTCTTAAGAGAAAGTGCTGGGTATCAACCCTACATCTTTGCTGTAACACCAAAGAGTAAGATGTTGATGTCTTGTCTCCTTATCCCCTATGTAAGTCCTCATATAGATTTAATTATATACTGTAATAACACCACCATCAAGTTCAGGAACTGAATACTGACATACACTTGCTGTTAAATACAGAGGCCTCACAGAATTTCCCACCTGTCCAAAATGTGCTGTTGTGCGAAAGAGTAGCCTCTCAAGGGCCAAACATGCATGAGACCCTATTACTCTATAATATAGTTTTCTGTAGTTGTCTCTTCCTTGATGTGGCCTTTATGTTTCATAACTAAGAAAAATATTTTATATCAAATCTGAAATGTTGTCAGTTATTTCTCTGGTTTAATACAGAATATGCCTTTTGACAATACTTTCCAAAATAAGGCAACACTGACTTCTGTGATATGCCCTATTTTTTCCATTATCGGTGACAATAACTTTGATCACTCTGCAAAGTAGGTGCCTCCTGTAAATCTATTCTTTTGTTTAGTTTGTGTGCTCAATGCTTTGAACTTTCATAAATATCTTATTTGTTATCAAACTATGAACACCAAATTTTAACATCAATATATTTCATGGGTGAATTAATTAGTCGCATAAGGAAACGCAATCGGAATTTTTTTTCAGTTCTCTCCTTCGGTGACATTATGGCATTATGTGGCATATTAGTGATATTATAGGGTAGAATGTTCCTTTCTTCCTATTTATTTACTTATGAATATGCTCAAACTAATATGGTGATTTAGATTAATGTTTTATCTTGTAAGCCATTGCAGTTACTTAAAAATATTTATTATAATGCTTGATTATCTTGAACAAGAATATGGTATGATCTTGAAGTTGATCCCGATTGTTCTTCTGCAATTTTTACTTTCTTGGCCAACAAAGTTTTTTGAGACGTTTTTGAGGGTTTAGTTCAGTTAGAGAATTAGAAATTTATATGAAGAAATCCAATGCCAAATCTAGGTTGTAGTGTTATTAATTGTTGTTAGAGAGTCTCTGTCTCCAAAAGTTCATGAAAAAAGTGGATCTGAAGAATTCTTTGGGGATATGTATATGCTTACACACACACACACACACACACACACACACACACAAACACACACACAAACACACATTTTACTCAATTGTACAGTGTTTAATTATGTTTTAAAAACTCAGAAATTAAGAGAAACAGTTTATTTAGAAAGAAGATATTCCTGTATATTATTAGTTAACTCCATATCATATTGTGTTATATATAAATACAACTAATTATTGCATAAAATATCTCCAAAGATATAGGTGTATTGAGGGAAAACCATATAGAGGTAAAGGCAGAAACATGACTTGTGCTATCAGAAGCTAATAGGTAGCTAGAAAGGCATGATAGGACCACCCAGAGGAAGATGCGTCTATAGGCACTGTGATTTCAGATTTTAGAACTATAAAAAAAGAGAAATTCTGTTGCTTTACGAAATAGTAATATGGGCAAGAAAGTAGGCATCCGTACCTATCTGTATCCAGAGGACTGATATATAATAGATATCCAGCCACATTTTAAAGATATATAAAAGGTACACTTGCACAATCTCACATAAACAACCTCTGGTGACTTCTTGAACTCGAAAGAAAGAAAGAAAGAAAGAAAGACAGAAAGAAAGACAGAAAGAAATAAAGAAAGACAGAAAGACAGAAAGAAAGACAGAAAGACAGAAAGAAAGAAAGAAAGAAAGAAAGAAAGAAAGAAAGAAAGAAAGAAAGACAGAAAGAGAGAGAGAGAAGGAAGAGTCAATTCTGACAAAAAAAAAGAAAAAAAATACAAAAATAGATTTAATGCATTTGACAAATTCTGAATTTAGGTTGGGCTTATATTGTCATTTTGGTCCTTAAAATAGTAACATGATTTTTCTTATTTCATATTATCTGCTCTTATTGCATTTCAGACATTTATATGATCATATAATTCATTGTTTTCAAAAAATCTGCATACGTACAGCAACTTTACTAAATAAAGGGCTTAGAAAAAACACATTTAATGAGAATACATTTTGTTTCTATGCAAGGGCTCAGGTTAGATTAGCATGCAACTAATTATTTGTCTTTTATATATTTTTTCTTTATTTTTCTAATGTTGTCCCCTTTCCCATTTCTACCCCCCATTCTGGAAACCCCCTACCCCATACTCCTTCCTCCTGCTTTTATGAGGGTGTTCCCCTACCCACCCACTCACTCTTGCCTCCCCACCCCCGAATTGTTCTACACTAGGGCATCCACCGAGCCTTCACAGGACCAAGGGCCTCTCCTCCCATTGATGCCTGACAAGGCCATCCTCTGCTACATATGTGACTGGAGCCATGAGTCTCTCCATGAGTACTCCTTGGTTGGTAGTTTAGTCCCTGAGAGATCTGGGGGGTGGTCTGGTTGGTTGTTCTTCCTATGAGGTTGCAAACTATACTGACCTCAGCTTGCAAGGAGCAGTACATGTTGTGACCCCAAATAAAGTTTGTATCCACACTTTTTCTTTTGTATCACACTTTTCTTTTTTATAATTAAAGAAACATTACATGCTCAAAAGATCAAAGGATGCTGTGTCTTGACAAACTATTTTAAGCTTCTGCACTTATTTTTATAATCATGAGTGTGTAGCTTACTTTTGTGATCTCTTTTTCTCTCTCTGAGCAATCTTTTTAAGAATCTGGCAGCATTGTTTTCTAAAGGAATGATGCGAAGTGAAAAGGGAGAAAACATATCTTGATGGATCTGATTATATTTTTTTGCCAGCTTTGATTCAGAGAGATGAGCAAAATTGAAATTCTTTGGGAAAACATGGGCAGAAAATCATGAGGAATGAAATAAACAATTTCAAAAGATATCCAGCTGGTGTACCTGATGTGAATGGCAATAACAGCTGTAGTTTCAAAACCTCAGGACAGAGTGAACATTCCATTTGTATTCTGCATAAAGAAGCTAAATCTTCATTAAGGATGTGAAGATGGCATAATACCTGTATACACACACACACACACACACACACACAAAGTCACACTGAAAGGCAGAAGCTGGGGAAGAGAATGAAATAGCAAGCAAAATTTGCAACATCTACTGTATATCTGCAAACATATATGTATGCACACATTCAGTATAATTTAAACATATGCAATCCAACGTTAATTTCTAATCTTCTGTTTTAGTAGCTCTTCAACAGTGTCCAAAGGTTTAGAAATCACCAAAATAATGTGTATTCCATTCATGACTTTTCCCTTAAATTATGATAGTCTTCCAAGAGAAATTAAGCTATTTCTCCATGCTGGATGAAACCAAGCTTGGTGAAAAACAAGAATAAGATTATAAACATTGTTTATGTGTGTAAATTTTGTAATAGGGATCCCTCTAATCATCATTTTTCTGTACTAATATGCTTTCAGAACTGCCTCAAGAACTGTGACAAGTTTAAAAAAACAAAAAACCCCTGGACAGAAGTATACAATTCATCCTTAATGTTACCTGTAGAATTCTTAGTATTTTTCTTACCTCTTACATCGTTAAACTCCCACTGCTAACCTTTTTAGATTTTAAAGTCCATCGTCCAAACCTAAGTCCATAATATGTAATCAAACACAGCAGGATGAATTTAGGGGATTTTCATTCTGCATTTCATAGAAAAAATGGTTTTCTGTCACTCTGAAAACAGTCCTGATATAACTACAATTCATCAATTAATTCCAGCTCTGTGCCAATAGCTTTACATGCAATCTTGTTTCAAGATACACATCCATGGGATGTTAGCTGGTTTTAGTAGGTTTTTTTCCCCCTTTGTTAATTGTCTTTGCAAGTTTTTAAGTAGGTGATTTTTGCACTAACTGTTCAATAAAATTTCATAAGAGTGGCATAATAACAAGAAAACATGGTTCTTTATTTGATTTTCTAAGTGTTGCTACTTAAAATAAAATGCTTATGTTATTTTTGTCTTATGTAAGAAAAATATCATACAAAATATATTTATAAATATGTATGCAAGAGTCCAAAAATTAAATCTATAGAAAACAGATGTTTGAATCCCTGTCTGTGTGTCTGCAGTGAACTATGAGTGTCCCTTGGAAAGATTTATTGTCTGCATTTGGCTTAGAAGCTTCTTCCTCTATTCACAGTTCTACTGTAATTTGACTTAGTCTTTTAGAAGATTAAAACAAAATTAAAGATTTGACTCAGGATTAACAATATCCATGTGAAGAGGCAACACTGACGACATAGCTCTACACGGGCCGAACAATCAGGTCAGTCTCTCTAGGTAGCAAGTAAAGGCTGGTTTCTACATCCATACAGAGCAGTAGCTAATGGCTATAATTATTTTTGTTTTTTCTTTAATTTTCTTCCTCCTCTTGATGCTTTGGCTGCTTGGTAGAATGCTTGTAAATTGGAGTTATCTTAATGTTGCCTCTGTACGACCCTGAGAAGTATACATTTGATTCAGTGTCACAGTGGTTTTTGAAATGATAAGTTACCAAGGTTGCACCAAAATTTACAGTACTTAAAAAACTTTTCTATAATCAAAACTTCATCCAGATCCATTCTGAGCCTTCTGAGAGCCAGGAGACACCTACTGAATTGTTGGTACTTGGAATAATGAAACCAGCAAACCTGAATTTACCACAGAATTGTATTTCCAAAAACATTTACTACATGGAGAGGAAAGTGGGGTCCTTCTCAAACAGTCTATGAATCTGATGTTCTTTCAGATTTCTTTTGTTTAATTTTAATTAGAAATGTTCTTTATTTGTGTACATGTGCGCATTTATGTGATCATATGCTTATAAGCTACAGGTTTACAGAAGACATCAGATTCTCTAATTATGGATGACGGAAGCTGAACCCTTGTCCTCTGAAGGACAGGGGATGCTCATCTCTGTAAACTTAGCTTTGCCACTTTGCCTTTAGAAAGAAATTAATATTACAAGGTACATCATGTGATTGATTCTACAAAGGGTATTCAGGATGCTTGTGTGTCTAGAGCTTTGTGAACTGTCATGAACACACACAGTGTATTTCAGGATTATTTTTATTTGTTCCAAAAGGGGCTCTAAAAATTCATGAATTAAGAGGATTTGGAGAAGGACAGCTCAAAGAGTCAGCTTTTTCCCAAATTTGTCTGGGAGGAAAATGAGTCAGCTGCATGTCAGGGCAGCACTAAAGCATACATCTGTGAAATTCTGAAATCTTGGCTGAAAATGAGTATCAGACACCATTGTCAATAGATTTCTGACATACTCTCCCAGGAAGCTTGCCTCTCATAGTAATGGAGGTTTTATAGATTCTCTATGAATATAAGTCGGCATTATTTCTTTAAATTTGATATTCAATTTTGGTACAAAAGTTTAGGTGAACATGGTTTTTTTTTCCCCCTTTGGTTGATTAGCATTCATACATTTATAGCTTTGTGGCATAATTTTATTGTCTTTTCACTCAGATATTTCATGTAGAGAAAAATAACATTATTGATTTATATGACAGGATGCAACAAGCATAGATATACACACAGATTAATAGAGAAGAATAATTAAGGAGATATTTAAGCTGTTAAATGAATGAAAAATAAAGGTAGCTATGTAGACTTATGGAGAAAGAGATTTAAAATATGCTACATGTCTCCTTATGTAATTAGTTATCCTGACAAAAGACAAAATATAGTTACTACACAAGGCTGTGAGTGAGAGCATATGGATTTTGGATAATGTATGCACTCAGATGCCTTTTTCCGCTCTGCCCGGATGGAGTTGCATCTTTTGTTTCTGGACTCAGCTTCACAGCCAGCAGCATCACATTTGTGCCATTACTGAAGAGGATTTTATTCTGTTTCATTCTGTTAGAGGCACAACAGGAAGAGCCTTTATCTCCATGTCAGACCTTTCAGAGCTCATCATTGTATGCCCATTGTGATTCTTTACAAATAACAAGTGTAGGCAGAGTTCAGAAAAGACATTGAGGTCACTGAGGGAGATCAACAAATAAAGTTAAAGGCTTTGGGGTTGGAAAGATGGCTTGGCAGCGAAAAGCACTTGCAAAGAAACCACTTAGCTCCTAGCACCCATAGGATGGTTCACAACCATTTGCAACTCCAGTTCAAAGAGATTAAATGCCCTGTCCTGCCCACTGTAGACACTAGGCACTTGTGGCACACACATATTTATGCATTCACATACACATATACATTAAATAAATATAAAATTTTTAAACAGTAAGAAAAATTGAAGGGTTTATAATGTTTTTAAAATCCTAAGCAATATTATCAGTTTAAGGCCAGGATAATAAACCACTATTCTATAAGGCAATGATAATTAATATTAAATAGTGATAGTCAATTCTATTCTAACCATCTTAAATTTGGAAATGACTAGAGCTTTTTCTTTTATTTTTGCAATTGAGAAAAACAGCCAGAGAACTGCAAATGAACTTAATTACTGTCTATGTTCATTTGTCCACTATATAAAGTTTGAGATTCCCTACAAGGTCTTGTTGGAGGAATTGTTTTGATGTGAACATCTTATTTAGTAACTTAGTAATAGTAATTGTAAATAATTCAATCATTCTTTTACTTGCCTAGATGGTCTGCTGCTTTTTGTGGATCAATCATCTTCCGTGGTGTCTGTTAGCATAGTTCTGAGTTAATTTGGAGGTCTTGTGTGATGTTGGCAGGACAGCACAACTAAAACTATTGCAAACGTAGATGTAGTCATTTTTGTTTATAAGTATATTGTAGTGTGAACTATTAGAAAGGAATCCACGCTACACCTTCAGGTCACCAGCGGGCAGGTCAACCTGTTCTCATCGCGTAGAGACTCTCTGACCTGCAGCTCTGAAATCTCATCTCAGTAAGTTCCCACTGGCTGGTCGCTATCACTCTCTCTCAAGCAAATGAGTAACTAAAAAGACAAATAATAATAATAATAATAATAATAATAATAATAATAATAAAACAAGACAAACAAATGAAAAACAAAGAGCATGTAAAATGTATACACATAGACACATATACATACACATATACTCACACATGCACACACACAAACAAAACCTTTGAACGCACAAAAGTTGGAAGCCATAATATACCATAAAAACATGAATCAAATATAAAATGCCCAAACAAGGCAATATGAGACAGAAATCTTCAAAATTAACCTTTGGATTCTTTCACGTTGAACATCTACTGCTAGATGCGAAGCCTGTCCTTCAGCGCTGTTGCACATCCGGGGAGAATCCCTTGGACAAAATAATTTCTTTACTTTGGAAGTGGTTGTCAATTGGAGATAGCTTCTTCAGTAATAGTCAGAATTTCATGTCTGTTTCCATGGAACACATTCCAGTTTGAAGTTTTACAGGCCCTCTGTGTGCTGCCACAAAAGATAAGTCTATATGTATCCCAGCTCTACTGGGTTGATACCGTAAGTGCCCTATAGATCTTACAAATATCTTGGAGCAGTTGGACTAGTCTCAACTCCAGTTGTTCAGGACCCACATGAAGACAAACCTGCACATCTCTTACATACGAGCTGGGAGGCATAGCTCCAGCCTCTGTATGTTTTTGTTTGTTTTTTTTTTTTTTTTTTTTTTTATTTTTTTATTTTTTTGGTTTTT
Source organism: Mus pahari (assembly GCF_900095145.1). Taxonomy (NCBI): domain Eukaryota; kingdom Metazoa; phylum Chordata; class Mammalia; order Rodentia; family Muridae; genus Mus; species Mus pahari. The sequence goes on along the minus strand of NC_034609.1, from coordinate 23,183,886 downwards.
TCGAGACAGGGTTTCTCTGTGTAGCCCTGGCTGTCCAGGTTATTGGGCTCTGTTAGTTTTCCAGTGCAGTTCTTACCTCCTTTGGGGGATCTATCTCAAAAGCTGGTGCCTATATATGAGATATGATCTAGCTGGGATGCTTTGTCAGTGGGAAAACAATTGCCTAGCCTAGCAAGGACTTGAATCGCCAGGTTGGAGTGATACCCAGTCTTCATCACCTGCTCAGAGGAGAAGGGGAGAGAAAATGGTGGAAGGATTGGGGACAGACAAGAGTGCCCGGGACAGAGTAAGTGAGCAGGATATAAAGTGAACAAGTAAAAATAAATAAATACAATTTAATTTAGAAAAAGAAGAACATATCTTGTATCCTCTTCTACATAGCTCCTTGACTCCTGTGGAGAGAAATTTGATGAACGCAACCCATATAGGATTGAGTGTTTTAAAGTCCCTCACTCTTTGCATCTCGTCCAAGTGTGAGTCTGTGTTAGCTCCTATCTACTTCAGTAGAAAGCTTTTTTGATGATGCTTGAATGAGAAACTGACATATGGGTATAGGAAAATGGCATTAGGTGTCATGTGATTATTATGCTCCTTTAGCAGATCAGTTTACTCACGTTTTTTTCCAATTTTTATTAGGTATTTACTTCATTTACATTTTAAATGCTATCCCCAAAATCCCCTATACCCTCCCCCCAACTCCCCTAACCACCCACTCCCCCTTCTTGACCCTGGTGTTCCCCTGTACTGGGGCATATAAAGTTTGCAAGACCAAGGGGGGTCTCTTCCCAGTGATGTCTGACTAGGCCATCTTCTGCTACATATGCAGCTAGAGACACAGCTCTGGGGATGCTGGTTAGTTCCTATTGTTGTTCTACCTATAGGGTTGCAGGCATCTTCAGCTCCTTGGATACTTTCTCTAACTCCTCTATTGGGGGTATTGCTGGATCCTCTGGCAGTACTATGTTCAATTTTCTGAGGAACCACAAGACTGATTTCCAGAGTGGTTTTACAAGCTTGCAGTCCCACCAACAATGGAGGAGTCTTCCTCTTTCTCCACATCCTCGCTAGCATCTGCTGTTACTTGAATTTTTGAGCTTAGCCATTCTGACTGGTGTGAGGTAGAATCTCAAGGTTGTTTTGATTTGCATTTCCCTGATGATTAAGGATGTTGAACATTTTTTGAGGTGTTTCTCAGCCATTTGATACTCCTCAGTTGAGAATTCTTTGTTTAGTCCTGTGCCCCATTTTTAATGGGGTTATTTGGTTTTCTGGAGTCTGTCTTCTTGAGTTCTTTATATATAATGGATATTAGTCCCTATCTGATTTGGGATTGGTAAAAATCCTTTCCCAATCTGTTGTTGGCCTTTTTGTCTTATTGACAGTGTCTTTTGCCTTACAGAAGCTTTGCAATTTTATGAGGTCCCATTTGTCAATTCTCGATCTTACAGCACAAGCCTTTACAGTTCTATTCAGGAATTTTTCCCCTGTGCCCATATCTTCGAGGCTTTTCCCCACTTTCTCCTTTATAAGTTTCAATGTCTCTGGTTTTATGTGGAGTTCCTTGATCCACTTAGACTTGACCTTACTACAAGGAGATAAGAATGGATCAATTCTCATTCTTCTACATGATAACAGCCAGTTGTGCCAGCACCATTTGTTGAAAATACTGTCTTTTTTCCACTGGATAGTTTTAGTTCCCTTGTCAAAGATCAAGTGACCATAGGTGTGTGGGTTCATTTCTGGGTCTTCAATTATATTCCATTTGTCTACCTGTCTGTCGCTATATCAGTACCATGCAGTTTTTATCACAATTGCTCTGTAGTACAGTTTTAGGTCAGGCATAGTGATTCNCCCAGAGANTNTTTTATCATTGAGAAGAGTTTTTTCTATCCTAGGTTTTTTTGTTATTCCAGATGAATTTGCAAATTGCCCTTTCTAACTCATTGAAGAATTGAGTTGGAATTTTGATAGGGATTGCATTGAATCTGTANATNGCTTTTGGCAAGATAGCCATTTTCACAATGTTGATCCTGCCAANCCATGAGCATGGGAGATCTTTTCATCTTCTATGTACTCTACTAGTAGTACTGAGGAGGGAAGAAACATGACTTTGTTGCCAGCCTTGGCTATGGAGCTGAAGCAATATAAAATAAAAAGAGGCAGTGAAGGCAGGATATACTTCCCAGTGGGCTATTGAAAGGAATATGCCTGCCCTTGAGTTAGTAGAATGAGACTCAAAGAAAGAAAATTCTCAGTTTTTCATGCAGTATAAATTTTCAGTCTTACATCCACTTTTTTTTTAATTCGAACATCTTATCAATGGTAATAAAATTATCTACCATGTTCCCTATTTGCTCTTTAAGAAATTACCATGAAAGACAAAAACTAGGTGATAGATACTGAAAACAAAGAGAAGCAGCCATTCCTGAATATGTCTTAATGTTCTTGTTCCTCACCTTGAAACAAAGACTGTGAATAATCGTAGTCAACCAAGACTCACTTTTCTTCCATCTCTAAAATTTTTGGAACACCTATTTCTGTGGCATTTTTAAGAGTTTCAGATGCTATCAGGTGTCACTGTAAAATATCCAACACCTCCAACATGTTTATCCACAGTAACATGTTACATGGTCAAAATTAAATAAAAGAATAGGGTCAATGTTTCACCTCAGAACTGTTCGTACAGAAATATATTCTGGACAAATGTTCTGGGACGCCCTTGTTTTGTTATGTGGTGCTTCTGCAATGAAGCAGATCAATGTGAAAGCATAGTGATAGTCTCTTTCTTCTGACCTTGCACAATTGCTACTCTTCACTTAAAATGTGTAAATATTAATAGCGTTGGCAGTGGCTCTTGCTCTGCATCAGCTTTTTTTTTTTTTTTGACATTTCCTTTTCTTACTTTCCTTTTCTTGACTCGAAATATACTTTAAACTCTGCATTCAGGTATCATGTCAGTACAGTCAAATAAATCTATCTTCATACCAGAAGCTTAACAAGTTTGTGAGATTAGCATCAAAATAAAGTCGGACTGGTATCAATCTTGAAATTTCTCTTCTGATGCTGTGGATAAACACATTGTCTCTTCTTTTAAGAACAGCCATCTTCTCTCTCTTTACTAGTGTAGATGAGTTTAATCTGCTTTGTGCTTCAGATAGACTCATGAATATGAATGCTTTTTTGCCTGGTTTCTTATAATTTTTTGTTTTATTTCTTTATCATGTTAATTGGCACCACCACCACCATTTTTTTCTCTCTCCTTGCTCTGAACAATGACTTTTATAATATTTCTCTTGGGTAGGGTTTTATTACATAGCTAAATATTCCTCAGTAGGAATGCTCATGCTTACGTTCAGCACCATCTTAGTAAAACAAATCATAAGTTCATCAATTCATGCTCTTGTCATACTTTACAGGTCTTTAATATGCTTTGAAAACATCTCACAATTTTTCTAAAGAAATTCACTTACTAAAACTATTACTTCTTTTAAAAGATAAATAGGACTTACCTCTGCTGCCTTCAGCTTTCTTTTTGTTATTTCTCCAGAACCTACTGCTCTGTTTTATCCAATTTTTATAGTCAGATATATATCGTAAATACAGATTGAGATAGTAAAGCCACATAGACAAATGCATGTTTGCAGATATACGATGGTTAACAGTCTATTCTCTAGAGTCAGCAGGCCTCGTTGCAAATCCCTGAGAGCTCCCTTAGAGAGAATAGTGAATTCACCTTTTGTCCCATGAGATATACTTTCAGGATTTATGCCTGGCATCAAGAATGCTGCTAACTAACACGAGCTACATCATGTAAAGAGAAATATACATTTATATATGATTTACATTAAGATTTTGAGAAGAAACTGTATCTCCCTACCAGTAGAATTTGCAATAATTCCCAGACAAATAGTGTGATATGAGATCTATGTGCATGCATAATAGTCAGCAACTTATTATAGGCATTACTGCTGACTAAAGCTGTTATTAGCAAGCCTTATGATTCTTTAATGTATAAGGGGATAGTAAAGGTATCAGGAACACTGTGCATGCAAAGTAGAATAGAATTGGCATGCTGTCTTCAGCATAATCAAAAAGATTAAAAGATGAGTAAACTGGGTATAAATATGTGCATGTATAGATTTAAGTTAATTAATATTGATCCCTTATACACCTAGAGTAGACTACTGGCACTATACCATTTTGGAAAGGAATATATTCTGCAAACTGCAGGTAGTTTAGTTTAAGCCAAGTGAAAACACTTTCAGTAAATGTTTTCTCATAACTGTGCCTGCCTTCCAGTGCCACCTAGGCTGGAATGAATGACAGAAAGTAATCTTTATACTCTCAAAATACCTGAAGGACCATTGTAACATAAATTATGAAATTTCAGATACACAGAAATCAAGGGGAACGCCATCTGAAAAACAGTTTAAGGTTATATTATAAAATATTAATTATTATCCCATGATCCTTTGGACTAGAATTCATTTAATTATTTTAGGTGAATCTTGTGGATGGTAACTTGGATCATCTTGTCTTCGTGGCAAATATTTAACATAAATCACCTCTCCAGACCCATGACTTAAATAACCACATGATATCTCTTCATCTGATCATGAACCAGCGTTAGCATGACTGAATGATCTTAAATGACTGAGTCACAGAAATAAATTTTAAAAATTACCCTAGAGTCATTCATTTCTCTCTATGTCTAAGTATTCCAGTAAAGACTTGCAATCAGCCCCACGTGTAACTCTGCATCAGGAGGATGAGTTTCAAGGTGTGTGAATGTTTTCCACACTGCTCATGAGCTTCTGCATCACATCTACCCAATGGAGGACAAGTGATCAGAAGATACAGCAAAGGTTCCATACCTAACTTTTTATTCGTGTATCAACAGTGGTAAGAAGAGATGCTTTGAGCCATAGAGATAAGTATTTAGATTTTAAGGACCAACCTGACACTTTAGGCTTGCCATTTTCTGTGAACAGAAAGGCCTTGTTTGTTAATTCTACAATTTTGCTTGACTTAGTGGCTTTGACAACAGATGCTAACTTACTACCAACCTTTGATCATTTTAGAAGCCAAAGAAAGAAGGGAGTATTTAGCAATGTAAGATTCAACCTGTGATTCAGGGTTGCTTGAAGAATATAGGAATACACCTGGTACCTTTTTATTTAATGTTGTCTTAAAACAGCCAATCTTAAAAAACTTAAGCCTGGAAATCAGGCTGGTGTTATAATCATGGATTTTCAAACAATGGAGTAACCAGGGGGAGAAAATTTACCCCTTACAATCTGAATCTCTTTTACTTTAAAATGGCATTCGAAACAAAAGGTGCATTAGTGGCTGTAATAATTGGTAGGGCATGTAGTATTTGAAACATTTCCATTTCTCTTTTGGCTAAGGTCTGAGATATTATCTATGGTTGTGAAATTAACCTTGGCTCTATTTCTTGGCCTACATGGTGATTTGGAGTTCTCAAGGCATCTGAATGCTTTATCATCCTTCCAGGTGTTAATATTTAGGATATAATTAAATTAGTTACTGTCTCTGCTCAAAACAAATGCTTACTATTCCATTGCTTTGATGGTGGTTAAACTTCGCACTCTTTGTTTATCTTAGCACACTTCCATTTAATCACTATTATTTATAATTTCATTCTCCAAACATCAGTATCTCATATTTGACCTTTATTTTCAGTCCCAGAGTTCTTCTGAAACTGCTTTGTGACATCATAGTTGAGGACATATCACATACTTACACATACATGGCTTAGTGTTTCTTCTTTGTTTAACAACATTATCACAAACATTATCATTAGTATCAACACACATGTTATTTCCTAGTTTGTAGGAGTCATCAGTCCAGTCATAGAATGGGTTTGCCACCTTCCTGCTTAGGTGATTTATAATGCTAAAACTAATGTTTCAGCCATGGCTAAGGTCTCATGAGACTTACATGCACAAGTTCTATATGTCCGAGTTTTTGTCAACACTAAGGGCCTTCTAGTTTGTTGAACTGCAGTGCTCTTTTTTTTTTTTTTTCTTTTCCTGATATAGTCAGGTTGCCCTCTTCCATACTTTGCTTTGCAGACCCTTTCTGTATGACAGCTCATGGTCACATAAGCACACAAAACCTCCTACCTTGCTGAATTCTATTGATTCCATGTCAGTCACAGGTTGTGGATACTGTTATCTATCCTTCTCAGATTCTTGGATAGCAAAAGCTCTCTTTTCCAATGAGGTTTTTCTCATGCCATCTTGTGTACTTTCCGATTCCAATTGCAAATCAGTGTAGGAAGCTTTGAATTACTTTATTATAAATGCTAGTTACCAGAATGTGACATACTTATGATTAATATGTTTCTGTGTTTCTTTATTGCCTTTTAGATATAATTTAACTCCATCAGATTTGCTGGTGATACTGCTGCTGCTTTCTGTAAGCCAAGAAACTCATACTTAAGTGGTCTGTAGCCTTATTTGTGAAGGCTATGGATTTTACATGTGAATGTCCACAAGGCATTTCTAAAGTATAGTCTTTCTTTAAGCATCTGAATCTCTTACTTAGCTTTCTTTGGGTTTGTTTTTTGTTTTTTTAATTTGTTTGGTTTTTGCTTGTTGTTGTGTTTGTTTGCTTGTTTGTTTTTGCTTATCCTTTCTACAAGTTGCAATTACTTGTTAGTATATGAACTTGACCACAGGCTTCCTATAGCTTATGATGGCATTTGTAAACAAACCAATGAAATACTGTGTGATAAATCTGTTTTTTTTTTTTTTTTTTTTTTTTTTTTTTTTTTTTTTTTTTTTTTTTTTTTTTTTTTTTTTTTTTTTTTTTTTTTTTTGTATAGTTGCTTTGTCCTATGCTCTGGTTTGAAAGCAGCTGTGGAAAAGGCTGGGCATGAGACATGAAAGGCAAGAAAGCAAATGTTTTGTGAAAATGATCACAAGTAACTCAGAGCAATGCAGGAATTTAGTGGTGAAGGAACTGTCAATGTATCACTCGTGTGTGTGTGTGTGTGTGTGTGTGTGTGTGTGTGTGTTTTGTGTTTTGAATGCTATTTGTATCTCAGTTGTCCCTCAGAGTGGCAAGGTTGCAGGCCCTGGGATATGACAAGGAATTTCTTGTAGAGACAACTGTTTCTGCTTTTTTGTACAGGAGAAAAATCATCCTTTCAATGTTCTTTTGACATTCAAGTTTTTCCTTTCCATTGTTTCTGAGTTCTATATTTTTTTCCATGACTCCCCTCAAAACTTTGTTTTGCTTCTATTTCCTTGAACCACAACTCCACTGCAAATTTCTTTTATTAGATTTTAAATTTTTTTGCCATCTGAGGTATTACAGGAAGCATGGATGTAACTTAATAGTCCACATTCAAGAAAACATGTTTGCAACTTAAGGAATAAAATACAAGATTCACTGTGTCTAATCTATCTATCTATCTATCTATCTATCTATCTATCTATCTATCTATCTATCTATATTTAACTATCTATCTATCTGTATTGTTTTCTATGGCTTCACCAACAAGTATATCCATGGAGGTGAATATACAAATCTTATTTGCAAACGTAGGGTTCTCTTCTGAGATAAAACATTATGACCATAATACCACTGGGGAGGAAAGGGTTTAGATCAACTAGTAGTTCCACATTATAGTCCATCACTAAAGGAAGTCAGAGAATGAATTCAAACAGAGCAGGAATCTAGAGGTAGGAGCAGATGTAGAAGTCTGAAAGATCATGCTTACTGGCTTGTAACTCCTGGCTTGTTCAGCCTGCCTTCTTCCAGCACCCATGACTCAAGCCTAGGGGAGGCACTCCCCACAGTGATCTTGCAATCCCACCTTACTCATCAATCAAGAAAATATCATCCAGACTTGCCTACAGGTTACTCCTATGAAGGCATTTTCTTGATTAAAATTTCTTCTTTCCAGATGACCCTAGCTTGAGTCAAGTTGACATAAAGATAGCCAGCATACTGAGATAGAAGGGATCAAAAATCTTCAGGCTGTAACTGACATTACCTTCTATAAAATAGGATTGAATGCAGAATATGAAGTGCTAACAGGCATTGCATAGAATGAAACAGAGAATGGGACTACTGGGGAGAGTGAAATGTATATCATGGATGCCTCACATAAAACATCCAAGTCCACATATATTTTTTTCTTAATTATTTTATTAGATATTTTCTTCATTTACATTTCAAATGCTATCCTGAAAGTCCCCTGTACCCTCCCCCCGCCCTGCTCCCCATACCCACTCACTCCCACTTCTTGACCCTGGTGTTCCCCTGTATGGAGCATATAAAGTTTGCAAGACCAAGGGGCCTCTCTTCTCAATGATGGCCGACTAGGCCATCTTCTGCTACATATGAAGCTAGAGACAGGAGCTCTGGGGGTACTGATTAGTTCATATTGTTGTTCCACATATAGGGTTGCAGACCCCTTCAGCTCCTTGGGTAATTTCTCTAGCTTCTCCATTGGGGGCCCCGTGTTCTATCCAATAGCTGACTGTGAGCATCCACTTCTGTATTTGCCAGGCACTGGCATAGCCTCACAAGAGATAGCTATATCAGCAAAATATTCCTGGCATATACAATAGTGTCTGTGTTTGGTGGCTGATTATGGGATGGACCCCCAGGTGGGACAGTCTCTGGATGGTCTATCATTTCGTATTAGCTCCAAACTTTGTCTCTGCAACTCCTTCCATGGGTATTTTATTCCCTATTTTAGGGAGGAATGAAGTATTCACGTGTTGGTCTTCCTTCTTCTTGATTTTCTTGTGTTTTGGAGATTGTATCTTGGGTATTCTAGGTTTCTGGGTTGATATCCACTTATCAGTGAGTGCATATCAAGTGACTTCTTTTGTGATTGGGTTACCTCACTCGGGATGATATCCTCCAGATACATCCATTTGCCCAAGAATTTTATAATTTCATTGTTTTTAGTAGCTGAGTAGTACTCCACTGTGTAAATATACCACATTTTCTCATTCCTCTGTTTAGGGACATCTGGGTTCTTTCCAGCTTCTGGCTATTATAAATAGGGCTGCTATGAAATTAGTGGAGCATGTGTCCACATTAAACATTCAAGTCCACATATCTTTTAATATTTCTTACACATCTAGCATATTATCTTTAATATAAGATTTTTTTTTACTGTTACATATTCAGCAAGTATACACATGCAGCAAAGATACTTAGTAGATACTCAATAGCTATTAGTTCAGAAGTAATGGCAATATCCCATACTAAATACCCAAGCAAGCATCCTGTAAATAGAAACATTAAGGACATTGTAGTGCCATGGTCAGAGTTATTATCATCAGCTTCAGGACATGGGTAGAGCCGTATACTGGAGGCCTTTCTCTCATTTTATTTTTCTACACTTATGAGGCAAAGCTTTTTTCTTTTTTTTTTTTTAAGTTGATTTTCAACAAGAAAATACAGTTGAAGACCTGAGAGGCTTACAGAAAATGGGCCATGAAGCTGTGCCAACTTTCATAAGCTGGACCACAAACTCTTTAGGAGAGCTAGCATGTGATGCTTCCAGTGGGAATAAAGAACATATACAAAATACTTGTGTGCTTTGTTGAAAAACACAATTGGATTTAAGGTAGGCAAGGCTTCTTTCACTTCCCATTCAGTCACTCCACATAAAAGCCTGTGCAGTTATATTTTAAATTCAGTGAGTTCTGTGGGAACTCAGATATTTGAGGTGCTCCTTGAGCCATTTTTTTTTCTAGGATGCTTTCCTGCAATGGGAAATAGCATTCATTATCTTTCACTAATACATTGCAGCTAAGTAAAAATAAATTTTCAAAAGAATGCTAAAAACTTTTGAGTGCCTGACCAAATGTTTGGATCATTGCTCAAATTCCATCCCCATGCAATCTAAAGTATGCCAGTGCTTACATGTGGCTTTTTCAACTGTCACAAAGAAAAGTTGTGAGAGATCCATTCTCGGGTCTATTCTTCTTAGTTTTTAACTTCTTTATAAATTGACAGACAGTGACATTTCCAAAAATATTTTCTTTTTAGTCTTGGTAGGATATAGTTTTTATTTCTTACTTTTCCCCTTTACTTTTATTTCTGCTGCTGTGAAAAAAAAATATTCTGACAAAAAGCAATGTGGGGAAGAAAGGGTTTATTTTAGCTCACAATTCCAGAGTGCAGTCCATCTCTGCAGGAAAGGGACAGTGACAGAATCTTGAGACCTTTGGTCATATTGCATCCATAATCATGGACTCGTGCCATTCATGCTTGATACTTAGTAAGTTTTTTCTTCTCATCTACAATCCAGGACCCCAAAGAGGAAAAGGTGCAGGTCAACATTCATGGTGAGTTTTCCCATGGCACTTAAGACAATCAAGAATATTTCCACTGAACCTGCCCAATGCCAACTTGATCTGAATAATCCCTTATTGAGGGTTTTCTTCTAGGGTGTTCCTAGGTTGTGTGAAGTTGTTAGTTAAATGTAACTTTCATCCCTCTTCTAAACAATCATACTTTCACTCTCCTCTTTCTTCTTGCTCCATCCCTCTCTCTCTCTTTCATGTACACACTCTCTCTGTCTCCTGTACTTCCTATTTATATAATTTGCAATATTAGTCTGTTGGATGTGGATTTGTGATATATATATATATATATATATATATATATATATATATATATATATATATATATTCTAAGATGGAATGAAAATGTTGCATTCATTCCAAATCAAAGAGAAAAATGTGTATAGTTTGGAACAACAACAAAAAATAGCTGATTTGACTCACAATCTCCCTGTACAGAAATATAAATTCTATCCTGAAGGGAATTCTCTTATGAGTCTAGAGTAGGCATCTTTCCATATATACACACAGTGTGAAATATGTGCAAAATCTTAAGTCTCCTTAAGAACTAGAGAGATCATTAATCTTGTATTATCTTAGCAAAGTGGGGCTGTGAAATTATTTATATTGTAAGCTATGATTCAAGGCAATTCAAGTTCCAAGGGATTGAATTGCAGCAAAAAATGTAAAATATCACTCCCACCTTCTTGAATTCTATATTTCTTCATTTACTTTGTTATTCATCTGTCAGTATTATCCGTAGTATACAGCACTAGTCTTGTTCCCTATGACGAAAGGATTTATCAATCTTGGTGGTTAACATAAATTTTATGTGATTTTCATGGTCTTTGTGAAGGGCGTGGTCTCTGCTGAAAAGTAACAAGATCATTAACAGAAATCTAGGTTAGGAGAGAAAAGGTATGACAGCACATGTTTAAGTATCATTATTGCAACTGTCTTTGGAGATTACATAAGATGTTTTATGAGATCAAATTGTGGTGTATAAATTACCTTACATGCTCTCAGATAAGAAAAGCAGATGAATAAATTAAGCTCTAAGTTAGTGACATGCTTTGAGGCTCACATGCAATTCTTTTGGTGTCAATAAGCCCCACATAAGATCATTTATAGACTCAAAGTGCTTTCCATTATTTTAGGATGTGACCTGAGTCAGAAACAAAGAAGGGGAAGTCAAACTTAAGGTCGACACTTCCATTTCTGGTGATTATTCAACAAATATTCATTTAGGAATTAGAAAGCAAATCATGGGTACTATAAGACTGCACATATTACATGATCTCTACTTCTCATAGGACTAATTTTTGTGGTTGTTATTCCCTGAAAAAAAAAATCAGAATAGAAAGGAACTAAGTCTCAGCAACCAGTGGCCTTTCCATTGTTGACAAATTAAAACACATGGAGACCTACTTCCCAAGGTTAATAGGAAACTGTCAAGAAACAAAATGCTCAGAGCTTGTTGGTATTAGTTATTTTAAAGACCTGAATTATAGCATATCTTACAAAACACAGAGAGGAGGAAGTTGATATCAAGATTGGCCTAGGAAGCCACAAGATTTGCTTCTGTTTTTTAAAGTTAATTAATTAATTAATTAATTTATTTATTTAAAACTCCATATTTTATTCCACCACATCCTCCCTCCTACTGCTCCACATCCCATACCTCCTCCCCACCCTCTGTCTCCACATGGATGTTTCCAACCCCAACACCATCTGACCTCTAAACTCCCAGGGGCCTCCTATCTCTTGAGAGGTGCATCATCTCTGAATGAACACAGACCCCGAAGTCCTCTGTTATATGTGTGCTGGGGACCTTATATCAGCTGCTGTATGCTGTCTGTTTGGTGGTCCAGTGTCTGAGAGGTATCAGGGGTCCAGATTGAGACTGCTAGTCCTACAGGGTTGCCTTCCTCCTCAGTTTCTTTCAGTCTTTGCCTAATTCAACAACAGGGATCAGTTGCTTTTGCCCATTGGTTGGCTGCAAATATCTGCCTCTGACTCTTCCAGCTGCTTGTTGCTTGAAAAGGACTGAAGCCCTGAGGGCTGGCAGAAAGAAAGGAAACAGGCAACTTCAGGAGGTAGGATATTGGGGGGGCCCTCCAGAATGCACCAGAGACCTGGGAGGTGAGAGATTCTCAGGACTCAAAGGGAAGGACCTTAGATGAGATGCCCAACAGTAGGAAGAGGGAACTTATACAGCCCACCTCCAGCAGTAAGACAAGGCATCATATGAGTGGGAGGAGGAACCATCCCACAGTCACAACTCTGACCCATAATTGTTCCTGTCTGAAAGAATTACAGGGATAGTGTCCCAGTTTCCATACTGCTGTTGATCACCAAAGGATGCAGGACTGGAACTCAAGCAGGTCAGAAAGCAGGAGCTGATTCACAAGGCATGGAGGGATGTTCTTTACTGGCTTGCTTCCACTGACTTGCTCAGCCTGCTTTCTTATAGAATCCAAGACTACCAGCCCAGAGATGGTCCCACCCACAAGGGGCCTCTCCCCCTTGATTGCTAATTGAGGAAATGCCCCACAGCTGGATCTCATGGGGGCATTTCCCCAACTAAAGCTCCTTTCTCTGTGATAACTCCAGCTGTATCAAATTGACACAAAGCTAGCCAGTAAAATTGACCCCTTGTCAACTTGACACACAAACAGATCACTAGTAAGCCTCAACCCTTAGTATCTTATTCATCCCCAAGATCTAAACAACTTTAAAAGTTCCATAGTCTTTACAAATTCTTAAATTTTCAACTTCTCTTAAAATCTAAAGTCTTTACAATTAAAAGTCTCTTAACTGTGGGTTCCACTAAAATATTTCCTTCAAGAGGGAAAAGCATCAGGACATAGTCACAATGAAAAGCAAAATCAAACTCCAACTGTCCAATGTCTGGGATTCAACTCCTGATCTTCTGGGCTCCTCCAAGGGCTTGGGTCACTTCTCCAGCCATGCCCTTTGTAGCACACACCTTGTCTTCTCAGCTCCAGCTCCAGCTGCCTGTACTTCATTGCTGCTACTGTTCTTGGTGGTCATCTCATGATATTGGCATCTCCAAAACGCTGCTGTCTTCCACTGTAACTAGGCTTCAACACTAGCCTCTCATAGGCTCTCTTAATAGTGCCAAGCCTCAACTCCTTTGCATGACCCCTTCAGTCCTGGGCCATCAATTGCAACTGAGGCTGCACCTTCACCAATGGCATTCCATGGCCTCTCACAGTGCTTCCATAGCCTCAGCTGCTCTGCATGACCCCTTCATGCCTTCAAAACCAGTACCACCTGAGTAACTCTTACACATTACCAAGTCCAGCCAAAGTGCAAGGTACAACCTTGGCTATCTCTGGAACACAGCCTCTGTGCTCTCAGAAAACACTTCCCAGAAGATGTCACCTCAGTGATGCTGGTCTCTTCTTAATCAACGCTAATTTCTTAGCTCCAGTTAACCAGCATCAATAGTCTCAGTAATACAAAGGTTTTGCTTTAATAGTTCTGTTATCATGTTAATCACAGGTGATTCTTCAGCCCCAGCTAACCAGAACCACAGAATCTTCACAAAGTAACAATGGCCCTGAAAAGAGTCTTTAATTTTCCCTCTGAAATTTCACAAGCCAGGCCTCCATCTTCTGCACTGTTCTCAAACATTATCTTCACACAGAGTTCTTAACACCAAATGGATCTTCTGGCCCAAAGTTCCAAAGTCCTTCCACAGTCCTCCCCAAAACATGGTCAGGTTGTCACAGGAATACCCCACTTCTGGTATCAATTTGTCTTAGTCAGGGTTTCTATTCCTGCACAACCATCATGACCAAGAAGCAAGTTGGGAAGAAAAGGGTTTATTTGGCTTACATTTCCATACTGCTGTTGATCACCAAAGGATGCAGGACTGGGACCAAGGAAGTACCAAAGGAAGCAGGAGCTGATGCACAAGCCATGGAGGGATGTTCTTTACTGACTTGCTTCCCCTGGCTTTTTCAGCCTGCTTTCTTATAGAATCCAAGACTACCAGCCCAGAGATGGTCCCACCCACAAGGGGCCTCTCCCCCTTGATCACTAATTGAGGAAATGCCCCACAGCTGGATCTCATGGGGGCATTTCCCCAACTAAACCTCCTTTCTCTGTGATAACTCCAGATGTGTCAAGTTGACACAGGCTAGCCAGTACAGATGGAAATGAAGAGGAAGCTGAGGAAAAGAAGGTCCAGCAACTCTGATATGTAGGGGGACCCTCTAGGAAGCATCAGAGACCTGGTAGGTAAGAAGCTCTCAGGGATTCAATGGGAGTGATCTTAGCCAAAATGCCCAAGAGTGGGGAGAGGGAACTCCCCCTCTAACTCTAGTAGATAAACAGAGCTAAAAGAGATGTTATGGGGTTACTAGACCCCAGTAAAAAATTCTGACCCATGGTATTTCCTATCAAAAAACTACAGGGAGAAAAATGAAGAAGAGACTGGAGGGAAGGCCATCCAACTTAGGACCCATCCTATTGGGGAGCAAGGGTGGGAACCAAGGTCTGACACTGTTACTGATGCTATGATATGCTTATAGACAGGACCTTAGCATTGCTGTCCTCTAGGAGGCCCTACCAACAGCTGGCTGAATCAAATGCAGATACTTATATCCAACCATTGGACTGAAGTTGGGGAACCCTAAGGCTGAATTAGGGGAAGTATTGAAGAAACTGAAGGGCAGTGCAGTCCCTTTGGAAGACCAGAAGTCTCAACTAACCCTTGACCCCTGGGAGCTCCCAGAGACTGAGCCATCAACCAGGCAGCATACAAGGCCTTGTCTGAGGTCCCTGGCACATATGCAGCAGAGGACTGCCAGATCTGGGCTCGGTGGGAGATGGGCCTACTCTAGGTGAGACTTAAGACCCCAAAGAAGGGGAAAGCATCCTCTTGGAAGCATGTGGAGAAGGGATGGGATGAGGAACTATGGGAGTGTGCTTAGAAAGTAATGCTTCTTTAGTTCTTGTTCATATTTTTTTAGGCAGTATGTACTTTCAATGGCTATGCTCAGATGTTTAATAATTTTAGAGAAAATGTATAATTAGCACAACAGCTAAATTGTATCTACTGTAGAGTATAACATCTTATAAAAGTCCAGCTCGCTACTCTGGTCACAATTTGTTAGAATTTAGTGGTAAGATACCATAATTACTGGAGGGCCTTGAGAAGTTTGTGAACTATATCTTTATGAGAAACATGTAAGAAAAATGAAAAGTGTCTAACACAGACTTAGAAGAATGACAAGAATTGATGTAGTTTCTTTAATATGATAGGCACATTTTAAACTTTCCTATAAACTACAAACATGGTTGTCTTACCAAACATGGATACTCATCAACTTTTTAATGTCCGATTCTTAGTTACATGAGTTGATCAAGTGTGACAGCACACTTGGTACACTAGTATTCTGGTTTGAGTGCTCATCAGAATCACCCACTGGGTCATTATATGAAGAGTTTGAGCCTCCCCTTAAGCCTCTAGGATTTTGTAGTTCTTGAGTGGAACTTGGAGTCTAAATACCTACCATATTCCCAAGTGATTTCAGTACTGTGGATTCGAAGACCAAATGTTGAGAATGACTTACATAGTGATTTGCAACAATGTCTTAGCTGTCTACTTGGAGCCCATGATATGTACCAGAAGATTTGAAATGCACTATGAAGGGTGTGGATTACATCTCTGAGGTTTTCCTAGGATATCTGGAAAGCCGTTTTGTATTTAAAATAATATGATCATATTAGAGGATGAATTCCAAACATTTCATCTGTTCCAAGCAAAACACAAGACCTTGTAGATGTGTTTCACCATCATCTCTACCTACACCTTTGGCAGCCTAACTTTCTGTATATTTTAACCACTTGGAGTTCCTTACTGGCAGATACCTGTTTGATTAATCTTGAATTCCCAGACTCTGGCAATAGAAGAGCTTCAACATTCCGTTTGGTCTTAGACAAAGCTTATGGTTTGCTTTATAAACAGAATCAAACCTAGACCACTTCTACTTTATTGGGTAAGCTGATCAAACTTTGGTCACTCCCATTGACAGATTTAGAGATAATGCTTAAAAGCAGTCACAGAACAGAATAGATACATTTTGAGACTATTCTGTGATACACACTATTTCACCACTAGCATTAATTATTAACGCTAGCAAGCTACTAACTTTAGCTGAAAACCAATTAGTGTTCTGATAAATAAATATATATCATTAGTATGTCCGCTTGTGGAAAGTATGGGCATCTTATGTTTGAATGAACTTAACATATACTTCTTAATTATGTTTCTTCCTACTGTGTAGGTTTGTTAACTATATGTGTATATGTTTGCATGGGAACTCTAGTAGTTGTTGGAGGTCTGTATCAGTTATCATCTTCAATTTTTTTATGAAACTTCACTTTGGGACAGAGTCCCACTCCCTCACTGAATCTAAAGCTCACTGATAAGCATAACAACCCAACAACCCATGTTTAGTCATCAAACCAATATCGTAGAATGAAAAGCTTGCTCCAACTCCTACAAGTTACCCTCTGATCTCCAGGTGCTAGCATACACACAGAACAAAGAAATAAAACAAAGTAAATGAAAATAATTAGCACACCTCAGATATAATAATACAAATTAAGCACATTTGGTTACTCAAACAGCTAAAGTTTTTATTATGTAACTATTATGTAATAGGGGCAACTATATTCACACATTTGCTCAAAACACACCTTAATTAGAAAAATAATTAGAAACAGAATTAGAAAAAGACTACCGGAAACTATGAACTGTAGAGAAGCTCAACCACTTAGAACAGTTGAGTCAAAGGTGTGGTCTTTTTCAGTCACTGAATCATTGAGTGGTTTTCTGGGTGTTTCTCAGAGAGTGTGGCCCTCCTACCCACATTAAATTGTTTTTGACAGCTCTTATGCATTGCTAATTAACTCCTTAACACTTCTTTGCATAGTCCAGTGCCTTCTAAGGTGTTTCTTTGAGTGGCTAACAAAATGAGGTGTGTTTCCCACCAGAACTATGTAATACTTTCATAATGAAAACCTTGAAATAGTATATAGCTATTAAAGGCGTGCATGCATCGCGTTCTTTTCTTAACTTTACCACTAGCAGAGCTTCTCAGTGGGTTAGTGTGTCAAGTGTGGAATAATGCTCTACCTCATGAGATTTTGAGGTTTTTTTTTTACTGGTAAAGTCAGAAGTATGAATAGATGCATGGATG
The DNA here is from genome assembly GCF_900095145.1 of Mus pahari. Lineage (NCBI taxonomy): Eukaryota > Metazoa > Chordata > Mammalia > Rodentia > Muridae > Mus > Mus pahari. The sequence continues at coordinate 23,166,308 of NC_034609.1, read as the reverse complement.
GATTCTCTAGTATTTGGCCAATCTCAGAGGCTTGCGACATAACATATTCTTTCCTGGGCTACATTAACATCTCCCTTTCCTTACATGCTTGAGACGAATTCTGAAAAACTTGCATAAGCTAGGCTTGAACAGGCTGTAGACCAGGCCCAACTTTAAACTTGGGATTTCCCTGCATCAACCTTTAGAGTAGCTGAGATCACTGGCCAGTAGAACAAGAGCTCTAATATTCTCTGTGTAAGTACAGTCACCCAGAAGACTAGGATCAAGGTGGAGGTGTCCTAACCCAGAGCAGAGTTTCCCAGTTAAATATGTTGCTCTCTTTTCTGATAGTCAAGGCTTTGTTTTGTGCCTTCAAAATAAGTCCTCTAAGTATCCCGACACTGAGAGTCTCAAGTAGCATTTTTCCTTTTTTGTTAATTGGGAAAACAATAACACAACATTAAGTGCAAACCATTTATTCTTGGAAATATTAAGCTCTCTAAAATATGTGACAGAGATCTTTGTCTTGTGGCTTGAAATTCCGTTTTTGTTGTTCCTTTAATTTGAAACATCAAAATTTTCCGTGGTTGATTTTTATTTTGTGTATCTTACCTTGTCAGAAGGTAAGAATGAGTTTTGTATATATTTATTATTATTATAAACATTGTTAATAATACTCATTTTTTACTAACTTTACATTTTTTAATACTTTATACATGAGCACTGGATTTATAGTATTCATGTTCCTCCCTCAAATTCTTCCAGTGTCCTCTCCTTTCCTTATCAAATTCATAATCTCTCTCTCTCTCTCTCTCTCTCTCTCTCTCTCTCTATATATATATATATATATATATATATATATCTCTTTCTCTCTCTCCCCCTTTAGTCGGTGGCC
>NC_034609.1:23142557-23165407 GCF_900095145.1 Mus pahari | reverse complement strand
ATTCATGTTCCTCCCTCAAATTCTTCCAGTGTCCTCTCCTTTCCTTATCAAATTCATAATCTCTCTCTCTCTCTCTCTCTCTCTCTCTCTCTCTATATATATATATATATATATATATATATATCACTTAAATAGTACATTTAGTATTTCTCATATATATGTGTGTATCTAGAGCTAGTGAGTTGGGACAAGAAAACCTGTGTAGGAATTCATCACTGACAGAAACTGATTATCCCTGTTTCAGTAGCTATTGCCTACCTGTGTGTGGTTCTTAAGCTAGGAGTCAGACTATGTGAAATTTCTCCTGTGATATGTCAACCACTGTTTTCAGTACACTGGGTTTTTAAGGCCGCCATACTAAGTGTTCATGGGTACAGTTCTTCTGTTGTAGCAAAGGGAGACTATTTAACAGAAGGTGCCCCAAGTCACATCTCCTGCAATTTGCCATGATCCTTTGATGGAAAGGTTCACAGGGTCACTTACTCTCTCTATTTTGTACAACTGTGTATCTCTTTAACAATCTCTATTTGTGAAAAAGAAAGATTCTGTGGACATAAAAGTAAGCATTTAGAATACAATTCGAAATGAAGTTAATAGTTAATAGATCAACTGTCTCAAGGATGCTCAGTCCCTCTGACTGAGCAGAACTTAGGTCCCATCACAGAGCTGTTGGTTATCTCCAAGGCAAAAGTTCCACCAGTGAACTATTTTAGATATCTTGCCAATCTGGCTATTAGTTAATCGGCTTCACACCTCAATAGGAGGACTGATTGTCCCTCTTCCTTGGCAGCTTGCAAGAAGCTTCAGATAATGGGAAAGCCAGTTCTCAAGGAAGCGGCTTTCAAGACAGTTCTATCTTGATTCCTCTAAGTGTTGTACCTAAAATATATGATGTCCCCAGAAATATACTCTTGGGAATTCTGGAAGGCTACTAAGGGCAATAGTAGTAAGCCATATTGATTTAGGGGTCTTTTGTATTCCCTTGACCAAAATCTCATGGTTAGCTTGTGAAGTCTAGCCTTTTTGGTTTGGTTTTGTTTTTGTTTCTGCTAGCTAGTTCATGGATTATGCGGGAACACTACTATCACTTGCAAAGAATTTTATTTAAAAATATAAGTGTTTATATGTGTATGTATGTGCTCACAAAACTATACCTTTAGTTATCTAATAAATATTTACTTGTTTACTAGATTTTGTCAGTTATTTGCTCATATTTTGGATTCAATAAAATAGCTATACATGCATGTTTGCATAAACACAAACACAAATTTACCTACAGAGTCATCCTAAACTGCAAAAGGTTCTGCTACATCACATACAAATAACAAAACCTATCAGTGGTTATGCCTCAAATAAAATAACAATATTTCCCTATAACAAATAGAATTTATACCACATGCTTTGTAATACTTATAAATTACTTATAAAACCCCATTCTGTATCAAAGCTTTATAAATAGTTGTGCATATTAATAGTTTAAGAAATGGTGACAAGACCTAGTCTTGAAATACCCAGTAAAGTCAATGTGTCTATGAGAAAGGTACACGATGATGGAGCATAAAAATGGGCTCCAAATTGCTTGCTTTTTATTCCCTACTTTAGGTTTGTCAGACAAGGTTTCTCAGTAAACCTGTAGTTATGCTGGTGCCCTGTAAGCCAAAGTAATTCTTCCATCTTCACACTTCCCAGTGCTATGGTTACAGGAACATATTGCCATACCTAGATTTTTATGTGGCTGTTGTGATATCTAACCAGCGAGACATCTCTTCAGCCTCTAGTCACATTTTCGATTTTCAATTTTAATTTTCTTATTTTATATGTATGAGTATTTTCTCCACAAATAAGTCTTCTTGGCACATGCAGAAACCAGAGTAGGGTGTCCATCGTGGAAATTGGAGTTGTGGTTTTTTTTTTTTTTTTTTTTTTTTTATGAACAGATGTGTGATTGCTCACAGATTTAACCAGGGTCCTCTAGAAGATCATCCAGTGCTGCTAAGAACTAAGTCATAGTTTGAAGTTACAAATCATATTTGTTTTAATAGGAAATTTTGCTCTGAGGTCACTTGAATTCCCACACAAGTTTTTATGGAAGCACCATGGGTTTCTGAAGTCTAAAAGTTCTTTTTCCATAAATAATGGTTTCCAGAAGATGACCTGGAATCAGGGCAAAGGTTATAGAAGCATGATCTTGGGTATGTGTCTGTGAAATGGTGAGAAGTATATGTTTGTGTGTGTGTGTGTGTGTGTATATACAATATATATATATACAAATAACAAATATATACATATACATATATATATATATATATACATATACAGGTGTATGTATATATATACATATATGTATATATACATACACACACACACACAGACATATATATAGGTATGTCTGTCTGTCTGTTTTCTAGGATGTTACCTTAGGATATTTTCAATTACATCACAAATAGAAATCAAACTTGTGTTTCTGCAGATAGAATTACAATAGGTAAACATCTGTCTACTCTTAGCCTTTCATGAGAATCTAATCTGAAACTGATTTTCATTGTTGAGAGGGTTGCTCAGAGGAGAAACTAGTTGTCATGTCAGCATGAAAACATAAGTTAAGGTGCCCAGCACTCAGATGTAAAAACAAAATACACGAAAACCTCAAGGCTGGAGTCGAGAGAAAAGAGCTGGATCCTCAGAACTCACTTGTCCGTCAATGTGGTAGGTAGCATATCCAGTGATGGACACTGTCTTCAAATAAGTTGAAAAGTTAGAGAAGAAAATATTGAATATTGATCTCAATATCAGGGGAAATCCATGGGCATGCACACACACACACACACACACACACACACACACACGTACACTAGAAAAAAAAAAAACAAGTTTGTGTATATCAAAAGAATAATATTGAGGTCAGAGGCATAATCAATCATCTATTCTGATGGTAATTATAGATGTCTAAATAAAAAGAAAACTAATATTTAGCAATTAGGCAGACAAAAACAAAGTATAAGAAGGAAGTTAAAATGGCATGTCGCTGCAAAAGTCAGTGTATTGCTGGCATACCTTTTCTTTGGAATAGAGATGTGGGGAAGCTTGTAGGTAAGGACCATCTGACTCCAGTTTTCTGGGGAAACATGGGAGCTTCCTTTCCTATATGAGATAGTGTATTGAAGTATTTTCTGGAAATTTTAAAAGCAAGCAAGCAAGCAATCAATCAAACAAACAACAACAACAATAGCAAACCAAGTTTCAGAGTTTTTGAGACTGAGACTCTGCTTCACACATTTATATGCACGCATGTAGAAAATGCTGCCACATTTTTTCTTTCTGCAGGGGAACAGCTGTAGAGATATTAATTGTGCTTCAGTTATAAATGAATTGCCAAAAGGGACAGAGTGGGCTCTGTATCTCATCAGCATGCCCTGTCTGGTATAAATAATGAGACAGGAACTTGGTAAATTGGAAATTTGTGATAAAAACGAAATGTGATGTTATGAAGTCCCGCCAGTTCTTTCTTCTGGATTTATTGATTTTTAAGGCACTCTGCACAACAGCTAAATCAATGATTGTCTGTCGCAAAAACATCAGCTGAAAGGCCTATATTACTGGGGTCAACTATGAATTAGCCCAAACTGTAAACACAAAAATAGTACAAATTTAAAAAAAAAAATAAAGTCACACATGGAAAGTCACAGCTGTCAGGAAATAATATATATAGTTCTTTATTCCAATGACAGTTCTTAATATAGTTTCTATAAAAACACTGGCAAAAGTACACATAAAATTAAAATTACTCTTGTAATCATTAAAGTTATTCATATATAATTATAATCATGTATAATTATATTCATATATTTAATTCCCATATATAATTTTAATATATACATATTCTTATATATATATATATGTACATGCATATTTTAATCAATGCTTTGTTTTTAAATTTCCAGTATTATAAAAAATTATACAAGTTTTCCTTTCTCTTTCCACCATCAAACTTTCCAACTGTCTTTCAAAATAATGGCTTCATTTTCTTCAAATCTTGTTATCTAGCTCTCTCTCTCTCTCTCTCTCTCTCTCTCTCTCTCTCTCTCTCTCTCTCTCTCTCTCTCTCTCCTCTCTGTCTCTATAGTATTTCTTCTATGTACAGGTTTTTTAGGGCTGATCACTCAGCATTGGATAAGCAAAGTGGTGTACCCTTCCTTTGGAAGGGGTTTCTCTGGTTTGCTCTCCGCATTCCTTAACTCCCTATAGTCTAGGATTAAGGCCTCCATAGCTATTCTGCTCCACCTTAGAATATATATGGTTGCCTCCTGTAATGATCCACTTCCCTGCTTCCTTACCTTTACCCCACTCCTCTAGTTCCTTCAGGTTCCTTCTCCTGCCTCTCAAGTCAACAGCTTTTTCTATGGTAGGTTTTGTACACACAAACATACACATACATATGCACAAATATATAAATCCAACCTACTGAGTCCATTGTTTGTTGATTGTGTGTATATGTTTTCAAGGCTAACCACTCTGAATTGAACAACCAAGAAAGAACCCCTCCTTGGATGATGCTAATTCTTCTATAAAGAATTATTACAAAAGAAGTTATGCAATATCTTATCCCCTGTACTTCTTTGTCTAGGGGATAAGACATTACATAACTTCCTTCCTTCCTTGTTAATGTATCCCTTTATATTGTCTTTCCTCTGGTTTTGTTTATTCAGGCATTGTTATAAAAGACTACTTTATAATAGAATTATTGGCATTATCATCCTAAAAATCTTTCCATTTCTCTTCCAAGATGCACTTTAGTCATAGATGCAGGAGGTTGTTATGCAGATATATCCTCCATGGCTGTGCTGCAGACAGTCTGTCGATCTCTGCATTATGTCCAGTTGTGTTTTCTGTGATGTTCTCCGTTTACTGTAAAGAGAGACTTCTTGGATGAGGGTGGGTTCAAAGACAAGATGAGAATGTGATAATGAGCTATACTTGTTTAGACATGTATTGGTCCCAGAATTTTTTTGTGAGGTTCATGATCTCACTAGCATCAGTAACTAGCCTCACTCATTGGTTTTCTTTACCAGAAATGATTTCCTTATTTCTGAGCCATAGATCCGATTAGAAAGACATTGGTTACTACCTACATGACTGCTGCATGTTTCAATTTTCTGGATACCTTGTATGTTATAATTGTCATAGTTTATAGATGTTACAGCTGGATAAAGTATTAATAACTCCCCTCTTTTGGAAGCTTATAAAGTATAGAGCTAAATCATAAGAATGAGGCTTTCAGAACAGTTATTCTCAGTTTTAGTTTTTTAAATATATTCTCAAATTCTTTAAGTTTTCAATAAATATTTATTTTTGTAATATATGGAGGTGGACACATGGGCCACAATGCACATGGATGCTCAGAGGACAGTTTGGTGCAACCATGTCTGTTCTTCCAGTATTACATGGTTTGGGGGTCAAATTTATACACTGAACCATCTCACTGGCCATATCTTGTGTATTTTAAAAGTGCCAAAATTTTTATTTTTTTTTCATAAAGATTCAATGAAATTACTATAGGTTAATTTTCCTTGTCCAAAATACTTTGGATTAAAAGATATATAATAAATTTACATGTATATATGAATATATATAACATATAATTATGTATATGATATATAATTTATAATATATTCATACAGATATAAAACATAAAGAGAGGTTTACACAGTATTTGTGTATCTTTATTGTGATTATAATCTATTACACAAGATCAGTTATAAATTTTGAAGTATTTTTTTCATTTCAAATCTGTGTTCGAAATGCTCATTCTGGGCCCCCTGGTCTTGCAAACTTTATATGCCTCTGTACAGGGGAACGCCAGGGCCAAGAAGTGGGAGTGGGTGGGTATGGGAGCAGGGCAGGGGGAGGGTACAGGGAACTTCCAGGATAGCATTTGAAATGTAAATAAAGAAAATATCTAATAAAAAAAAAAGAAAAAAGAAAGAAATGCTCATTCTGAACTGCTAAACATGGTGTCACAATTATAATCTAAAAAATGTAAGAGTGTTAAATGCAAATGTGGGTGGCAGATATGTTTTTGAACATTAGGTTATGTTTTGAACAGAGCTCCACCTTTAAATTTTTATTTAAGCAAGACCAAATGCTTCAATTTCTGTTAAACATATCCCTCGTGTATCTTTACAATAGTGCGTGCACACACACACACACACACACACACACACACACACACATACACTCAGACTTTTCATTTATACATTCAGTATTCAGAAATCATCTACCCTACCTTTAAAGTTGGAGCATACATGACATTGCTTCATGTGGAAGATTTTATTTACACACTGCTCACCTGACCTCCAGTTTTTCCTAGTAGTAATCTTGGCACAAGAAAGATTTCAGTGTTCCAGATTATGAAGTTCTTGCTTCTCTGCTTATAGATTGTGTGTTGCCCACTAATTAGGGAAGATTCATTGGCATCTTTGATGTGACCAAGAATAATTGGTAGCTGTCACAACTGTTGAAGATTTATAAAATGAAAAGTTACTGAGGAATGGAGATTAAGATATTGAAGGAAATAAATAGGAAGAACACAATGAAGAAATGAAATGTGCATTCTACTTTCTTGATAATGTTTTATTAGTCTATAAAAGACCTTCATTAGAATCGTCATTACATCTTTAGGGCTGAACTCACAACACTTAGGATAGTCTGTTTCTCTCCTACAGCTCACTTTCTCTCCCTCTCCTTCCCCCTTCTACCTTCCCAATTGCAAAAATAAATCCGCAAGATGTTAGGAGTCACCTTGCTTAAATATGTGTGTGTGCTACTCTCTGTGACCCATTGCATAGCCTTTCACATATTCTTTTGTTCTTGCCAAGGTTTTAATTAAAGCAGACAGAATTTCCAGTGCAATTTCTCATAATATCTCTAAGCATTCACATATCAAGGTCTCACTATATTCTTCTAGCATATTTTGTTCTTATTCTCTGACTTTCTTTTTCAATATGACAACATTTTATTCACACACACACACACACACACACACACACACACACACACACATATATATATCCCTGTAAAAGACCCTTTCTGTTCATAATCTCTTTAAGGCAATATGTGAGAAAGGAAACAAAAACTGATATATCCCAGTATATGTTGGAATATATATAGATATAGATGTATATCTTCAAAACTCTAGAGAGATGACTGAGTACCTTACATGTTGATATGTTTTAACTCTAATGTTAGCATACTGTGTTTATTTCATAAGTTTCAGATATACAGTGGCTTGATATTTGAGAAATACAATTTCAAACTTCCCTTGCCTGAAGATCTATCCCCAGGTTTTAGAATTGATATAAGTTTCTGAAATTTCAGGCCAATAAATATATTTCAGTACTATGCCATGTCATTAGCTAGGTTTCTATTGCTGTGATAAAACACTGTGATCAGTAGCCACTGTGGGAGGAAAGGGTTTATTTCATCTCACATCATTTGGGTCATAATCCATCAGTGATGGAAGTCAGAGCTAGAACTGAAGGCAGGAACCTGCAGGCTGGAACTGAAGCAAAGGGGATTCTGGAGTGATGCTTACTGCCTTTCTGAGCCTGCTTTCTCTGTACATTCCAGGACCTGATCAGGGACAACACCCAACTATGCAAATCATTAATCATTAAAATGTCAACATAGACAACAGGCAATCTAATGAAAGCATCTTCTCAAATGAGTTTCTACTTCCCACATCACTCTAGTTTATGTCAAGTTGACGAAAACCAACCAGGATACTTAAACAGAAAATTCCTAGCATAAAAGAAATTCTCACAGCAGAGAAGGATAGCCCTGGACCAATTGTCCCCCACTCCAAACATCATTGGCCATCACTCCTGCCTTTGACTAGTAGATTATTTTGTTGATGTATATTCTAGAGGATTCTCTTAGTCCTGTTTCTAACCCACTTCATGCTTATTCTACACAAGATATTGTTTTTGTCGCTACTTTATTTAACCCATGATAACTTTGCCATTAAATCTCAGTTTCACACTTGTACACTTCTTAATTATCTTTTTGGATATAATTACACCTGTTGATGTAGGATTGTGAAGCCTGTGAGCCACGAGAACCCATCTCTCCACCTTTACCACACTTCCAGTCATTATATAGACTTCCCCACTGATAAACCCTCAGCCCCAGTCCCTCATCACTAAGTCTTCTTTCCATTATCTCTCACATGGGAGCTACCCATGAACTTCGGTTTTCACCAATATGTGAACAAGCTTGAAAATAGGTCCTGCCTGCCTTCATAAGGATAAGAATAGAGAAAATGTTTACCATTAATTAGTAAGATTAAAATGACAGTAACACAGAACAAGGGTATCAGCTCATAATACCAAGCATCATATCATTGTATATATTTTTCAATAAATGACCAATATATTATATCTTACTCATACCTACTAAATAGATGTATATGTGTAAGATACACTTTCAGATGATAGAGAAAAACAAAACAAATCAAAACAAAACAGAATCTACCAGGTTATTTTCCCTGAACTCAAAGATTTAAAGTCAGAAATATTCTAATCTAGGCATTCTGTTTTAAAGAGTGGACTTGCAGGCATCTATGTTTGGTCCGAACTTGGATCTTATACATCACTAGGTGCACTCAGACTATCACACCCAATTGTAACATGTTTGTTTCAAAGATAATAAAAGTTATTGATAGGCATTTATTTGTCAGTCGTTCCACTTTGCAAATGTATCTAGGACAACATGAGCCCCTGTGTGAAGCAAGTACTAAATGATAAGGTTATGTTTTTCAGAAACGTGTAATATTGGAGGTGAGAATTATGGGGAGAATTTGAAAGAATAAAGAAGAATACTGTATTTAGAAAAAAAAACAGTTAAAGATTCTTTCTTCTTATTTTTATTTAAAATAGATTCTTCTCTCATCCTATTCATCCCCTATACAATTTCCTCTCCCTCCTCTGCCCTTTGCAACTTTTTACCTCTCCTCTTCTCCATATTCACTGACCTTCCATTTCTTTAGAAACGAGCAGTCCAGGAGAGGACAACCGAAGAAGACAAGACGACATAAAGTCAGAGGAGGTAAAAGGCACTGTTGAGAAGCTTGTAGCATATACAGGAAAAGTTTCTTTGCATAAAAATTTCCCGATAAAATAAAAATCACCTGAAAGACTGTCAAACAAAGCATTGTGAGGCCTCAGTGGTGGGGTCATTTCAGGATAGGAATCAAACATGTCTTCAAAATGTTGTGATTTTCTGTTGAAGAATGATAGGAGTAGATTTACCAGGCCAACTGTTTAGGTAAAGAAAAATGATTCAAAAGATTCAAGTTCTGATATTTTTCTTGTTAAATGACTATTTTTCTTTTTCTAATTTTCCCCCAACAAGCTCCAAAATGATTCACTTAACTCAGGACAGCGCCCCTAGTTTGCAACTCCTATGAGCTCGGAGACAGGATCGTCCCTTTTCTTTCAATATAAAATTTACCTAATGATATGATCAAGACCTCCTCACATTAAAACCATTCATTTGGATGTTTCATTTTGTTTAGCTTCCTGGACTCTTCAATATTTGGTTCACATACAATATTCAATTGTGGCATTTTGTAGCTACTGCTCAAAACTTTCATGCTCCCACAATTTGCCCTCTAGAGAAAGCAAGAGTTTTCTCCTTGTGATAGTTTCTAAGCTGCTGAAATAAAGGCTTGATACATGGTAGGATAGCAATAAAAAGATTGTGAAGGTCCTGAATAAGGGATAAGCTGACTTGCCTACTTTCTGGCTATATTGTGGACAGCAGGATGCACAAGATAACACTCTCTGTTAGTAAACATTATTTGAAAAATACTCCCTCTGAAACCAGAAGTATCCCAATGACATCAAAGGAATGCTGCTTTGTTTTGATCTTTCATCCTACTTGCTCCACTGGCTTTTCACTTAGGCAGTTCTGAAAGTTGACAGGATTTTGTCTCTCCCTTCACAAAAGAGAGCTGACAGTGCACTGTCATCATTTCTACAAGTCCTGGCTTCTCACTAGAGAAAGGGAGCTTATTCTTAAAGAACAGAAATAAACAGCCACTGGGATAGATGTGTGTTATCTTTATGCGTAGTAGCCTTGGCTCACAATTTATCAAGCAGAAAGTGTCATGTTGCAGAGAATGCAAGATCGTGGCACAGTGAATATCCTTGAACCCGGTGATAACGTTTACCCTCCCTTTATGGAGGCCCACGGTAAGACAAGCAAGAACATGGTGTTCTTTCTCTTAAGATATTTTTTCTTATACATTACTTAATTGTGTGTGTTTGAGGTCAAGAATGCTGTTTGTGTTGCTATGTGTCATGGTGCACATATGGATATAACAGGACCATATGTCAGAAGCACTTGTCTTCTTTGACAAAGTGGATCCCAGCAATGAAATCAACACATCACTTTTGGAGGCAGATGCCTTTATCTGATGTGCCAGATCACAGTCTCATATTGGATAGTAGAAAACTGAGTCAAGGATGTTAAAAAGAAATTCTTATTTGATGAGTATATCAATTTTTGAATGTAGAATAGGATCAATCTTGTATTCGTGTCCGTTTAAGAGCTCATGTGTGTGCATGTATGCCTGTGTATGTTTATATGTGTGTTTGTGTGTTTTACATTCACATATGTATGCACAATTGTGGAAGACAGAAGTCATGTTCATTGACTTCCCTCATTGATTTCCACTGTATTTTTTGAGAGATGGTCTCTCACTTAACTTCTAGGTGACCAATTTTGTGATCTTAGAGGGTCAGCACCCCCCTGGGATCTGCTTGAATCTACCTGTTCAATACTGGAGGAATGAACATGTGGCATTGGGTCCAGAATTTTACATGGATGCTGGCAAATCTGAACTCATGTCCTCATTCTTATAAAAGCAGTGTTATACTGAATTACATTCAGTCTTGTAAATAAGTATGTGATCAAAATTTATAGTTTTCTACAATGAAAACATACCATCGGCATGCATTGTTACTGTAATCGGCACACATAGTTTTACCAGAAATTCTAACTCTCCTATCCTTTCCTGTACTATAACACCCTGTTCAATGTCTCACATCTTGTATTTGCTACTCAAAAATCTACTCCATGAGTGGGAACAAATTAATGAAGTCATATAATAAAGATGCCATTACTATGGCATCTAAATGGTATATCTTGCCTGCCGTGAGTAACATAATTTTGCAAGGTCAGGATAGATATACCTGACATTCTAAAGCATATATAATGTTGGCTTAGTTCCCTAGTATTTATAGGATACTCGTTCTTAGGAAACTGATTAGGAGAAAACTCTATTGCTAGAAATAGGCTGCATATGGAATACAAACACACTTTTTCTTGTTTTTGTACTGTTGAGGAAGTCATCGAAATTCAGAAAGAGTTTATTTATGCACATGTTACTGTAAGCCAGGCAGCTTATTAGTTTTCAGGACCAGGCCTCCAGTTGCCCTCATTATCTGTTTGCAAATGTACTGCCTAGGCCACCAAGATAGCAGGCATTGTCTGCAAGTGTTGCAGAAGTACTTTCTCCCTAAGCATAGTAAACATGGGTGAGAATTTTTACAATTACACATTTCCACATGATCCTTTCCAGTGCTCTCACTCAATGCACATTACAGATATATTCCTGAATGATGTGTGGGTAAGCAAGAGTTGTCCATGTTCTCAACTACATTTTCTAAGGCATTTTAATCATGTATAAAAGTTTCTGACTCATTTTAAACACAATGTTAAGTGGTTTCGCTATTTCCTTGTTACATTATTGCTTATGTCTATCTATGTGCTCCAGAAACAGGTGTGGAAGGTGGATTCATTTCCTTAGTTGATGTGTCAAATCACGGAGCCAGAGAGAATGGAATGGCATAGTGCATTTTGGTCCTGTCCCTCGTTTTAACACAGTTAAGAAACTTACTTACTTGTATACTAAAGTCACTTTGGAGCACATGAAATTTGACAGACCTTTTCCACTGTAGGCTAAGACGTAGTTTAGAAAGAAAATACCCAGAGAGCAATGAATATTACAAGAGAGAGGGGTGCTAACCCCTGGGATTTTGATATGGTGGTGTAAGACCCAGATGAACTTTAGCTTCCAAGGACCCCCCCAAGTGAACAAGTGAAGCCGGGTATCAATGCAAAAGTAAGAGGAATTTATTGTTCCATCCTGTACCTGTAGGAGAGGCAGCTACCCTGGGCAGCCAGTTCGGTCAATTATTATACAGTTCCTTGAGGCAGAATAGAGGAAAAGCTACTAGGCACAATATGATTGGCAGAACAGTGCGACATTTAAACTGATTGGTACTTAGGGAATGAGGTAGTAAGTAAGAGCTTCTCTTGTCTGCTGGTGGCCCTGAGGAATGTGTGTTCTGGGATTCTCTTATCTGCAGGTAGCTGGTCAGTCCCCCTGCCACCGTGGTCTTCCTGACGACTTTGCATTCTGGAGGGAAGGTGTACCTGGTGGAATTTTCCAGAGGTTCTGAACTGATCTCTTCATTGTGTATTTGAATAAAGGAGTCCAAGTTAGAGCTTAGAACCCATGTCAGCTGGGTTTGACTGATGGCAAGATTTGATTATCAAGTAAAGAAAGACTGTCCTTTGCTATTCCTCAGTCCTGAAGTTGAATGTTCATATGGTTTGGCTCCCTACCTTCAGAACTCATCTTCAGAAAGAGATCTGAATATATAGGGTTAATCTGTTTAAAAGCACTATTTTTTTCCAGGTCCATGCATAATCTTCCTTATCTTGCAAAGACCCCCCCCCCCACTCCTCCAAGGCAGCCTTAGAGATTTGGATGTTTGGCACATGTCTTCTATAATTAGGTTTTGCAACTGAAGCATACCAGTGGGACTTAAGGCATGTTTCTCACTAGGAGCACTGGCTTGACGCCTTTCTGGAGATATAAATGTTGATGACCATATTATTAGAGAAATGGAATAGTGATATGAGTTGGCTGTTTGCATTTTTTAGTTTTTACCTTAATTACACAAGAGCTTTGTTATTCTGTAAGTAATCAAATGGAACAACACAAAACCCATATAAATATTTGCCAGTCAAGTACATGACTGCCTTACAGAATTGCTTGACAAGACTGCAAAGTAACGGCCTGGATATGACATGTTGAAAACATCTAGAACATCATGTTTCTGCAGGTAGTAACTGTTAATTTAAATGCCAACAAGTGACGCAGGTCATGTGAAATTATGGCATTGCTGCTCTACAACAAACAAGCCACGTTGCCATGGAGACCCCTGTGCCCATTTATCTATTGTGTTGCAGAGTACTTGGGGGAAATTAGTAAGGAGGATGAGAAAAGTTGAGCCAAGGGTTTCTTTTTATTAAACTAATGAGAAGAATCCCACCACTGCTATGACCTGTTAGGCTTGTAATCATTGCAATGTGTATGAATGTTTAAGTAAGGCTTTTTCAGATGGTGTGTCTGAGCCCTCTGTCTGCGGATTGTACCTACCTACCGAAAACTTGGAACAGGGAGCTAGAAATGAAAATGAAAAGTTTGAAGATGATAGGAGGAGGCCATCGGTGCATGCCTCTTTGGATTACAGCTCTTGCAAAGGTTATGTTTCGTTATTTTTTTTTTTTCCACTGGCTATAGCAATGCTTATTCGCTAAGAATGTGTTGCACAAATGACTCCTTGCAAATGGGGTCTGTGTTCCTCTCATCATAATAGCCTTAGCTTTTCCAGTGTGCGCATTTTCACGCTGCACCAGACTTTTGTTTTCTTGCTCAGGGTGTCAGCACCAGCATTTTTCTTTCTGAATAATGTGCAGAATTGGTGTGCTGACTTGCTCATAAAAAAAGCATAGCCAAGCTTGCAGAGCTACGCTACCTAAAGCCCAACATCTTATTTTCCCGAAGGCTTTTCATCTTAGTTTGTCAGCAAACCAGAACCTCTAACCTGACAGAGTGATGTCTTTGATGGTTAATTTTGCTTGTAGTGTTTGCTGTCATGATTGGTAGAAAATATGTTAAGTTCTGAAGCTAATAAGAGGAAAGTATCAAGTGGGAAAAAAATGTGGACGAAACTGTTGGCTCTCTATTAATTAAGATCCGTGCAACATACTGGCACACTTCATTAAACTAAGAATCTAAATGCAGAAAAATGGGTTTGTTAAAAACAGAAATCACCTTGGACTAGTGTGTTCACACTTGACTTGATACTAGAAGCCTGGATTGCGGTGATGGGGATCATTTTGTTGACAACAGCTGGAGAGACAACAGCTATATTATTATAATTAGGATCAGCATCCAGTTGGATTATAATAGGGGCTTTCTTGGAGAAATGGCACAGTGTCAAATTTATAGTCACTAGCTAAATGAGTCTCTTGTATCCTTGACAAAAGGACAAAAACTGTTCCAAATGAAAACACAAACAGAGAATCCTGGTTGTTGTATTTCCCGGGTATTACTCAGGGTCCTATTTATCACACAGCAACACTTGCTGCTTTGAAGAAACATTATCTTGCAAGGTTTACACTTCTCAGTTTGCCTCCGTGCTCTGCATTCTGCGTGCATTTCCATAGAGAAGCCTACACAGCAGCTTCACTTGAAATCTTTGCGCTGCAAGATGAACTTCAAAGCATCCATTTTCCTTCTTCTGGGTAATCACATGACAAATGCATCTGCAAAGACCTCCACACACTTCCATTGCCATGAGCAGGTGCATCAACAGGATAACATCACTCTGAAGAAATAACATCTCTGACAGATGAGACACTTCCCAAGTGTCTAAGATCCATGCATGTGGATTTCCGGAAGGCGGACACTAGGCAGACATATCTGGGATGAGTATGTGGCCAAAAGCTTGTCTTAGCCCTGTTGTGGTTCCCAAACCAGTTGAGCATCTTTACATTTATCTGGGTTAAGCGTGGCTCTTGAGAGGGCCTTCTGTTCAAGTAGAATTAGAGAACTTGTATTGGCAAGTTGCCTGATGCCTGGCTTTGTGCTCTCACTACATTAAACACTTTTCTCTTTCTGACCCAAGAGCAATTTATCCTGAAGCAGAAACTGATGTGAAATAGATTAGACAGAGGTCATGTGCTGATGAATGTGAGGTTACATGCCGATGTATTTTTTTTTTTTGGTCAACTTTAATAATGAAATCACTTCCTTCATATGAGCTTATTGCTATATATATTTTGTTTTATTATGGTTGACATAGATAGCTGTATCAATTGTGTAATGATCAGCTTAGAATTATCAATGTACCTACTACTTATTATATCTTTATTATTGTAAAACAATTTGTATTCGGTTTTACATGTGCACCAAAAAGAATGCATTTAAGTGAGGAGAGAAAGCTTCTAGATATATTGTAAATAAAAATTTCCCATTGTTTACATGGATTATTATAGTGAATTATCTGAACATATCCTCAGTGTAACAATTGTTACCAACTTTGTTAATACAGACAAAAATGCCAAGGGCTAGAATGCTCAAATCTTTAGCTAAATGTGCAGAATTTGAAAAGAATCAGAGATAAACATTAAAACTTGTGTTCTGATTTGAGTGTGTGTGACCTTCCCCCCAACATTGTATGTTTTCAGCAGAGTTGTACATAACACATTTTTAGGTCTGCCAAGTAAAGATGATTGTCTTGGCCTATGAATAGCTGAACCCTGGAGCTGCTAAGTCTTTCCTTCATTCACCAGTATTGTGATGGGAAGCCTCTCGCAATGAAATGACATCACATGACAATAAACAGAGAAGCTGAGTCATGGAGACTTGTTGGGGTAAAAAACACCCTGCCAAGGACACATTCTCACCTTCCTCCCTGTGAGAAATGGTCGGCATGATTTGTCTCCCTAAATGTACAGTATTAAATATGCTTCCTTTTTAGTAACAAATCTAAACAAGAGTTTTGTTCTTCAAAGTAGTCATAACAGAAATTAATGTGCCCAAACAAAATGAGCAAGGGTCAGTTGTGAAAAGTTTGTCTTCACATACATTTTGAATCATGACTTCACATCAGAATTGCCTGAGAAGAATTAACAACATGCTCTACTATCGTCAGTATCCTATCATTATGGTTGGGACTTATGGGTCCATTGTGGAAAGGTAGTAAACTACCTCAGAGGCATGGATATTACTCACAGGCTTAGCATATTATAATTTCTGGGTTATCTACAAACATTATTTGCTTAATCCTCTCAACTATACTAATTATATAATATATATAATATATGTACTACATTATATAATATATAGTGATATATAAAACATACTTATATGTATGAATTTATAGATGTATATACATGCATACATAAGTATGTATATATGTTATATATGTATATGTTGTATATACATATACTATATATACTTAATCCAAGACTCTGTCAAGTTAAATAGCTTTCCTGAAGATATGTGGATGTGTTTCAGAATAAGTTAGCCCATTTTATATGCAAAAGCTTCCATGGGACTGCTTAACCCAACCCTATATATCTTCAGAAAATAGTTGGATTTTATTTTTTTGTCTACAAACACATTCCTTAATTTGAGTCAATGTAAAATATGAATTCAAGGTTGGAAGAAAATTTTCGATTGATTCCTCCATATCCCCATATTTTAGTAGTGACTGAGGTCACTATCATAGTATTATAGTGACCATTAAATATGAATAACTTCACACTGGGAAGAAAAATCACTTGCTATAAAAAGGAGAGATACTAGACACCAAAGCAAGGGAAAATTCTGAGTGTTTTTCAGTGCAGAGTTTCACACTAGTATTCATTCTGATTTCTGTAAATCCTTTAAATTATACTTGGAATATTTTTCCCTGTCCATTTTATTTCTTTAAATAATTTTATACACTACAAAAATAGTTTCTGTATACCTTCCTTAAAAAAATGTTTACATGCTTACAAAATACTGTGAGTAGTATTTTACAAAAAATGATAATAATTCAATTCTCTGACACTTGGAGATAATATTCTGTGGGTTATGAAAAAGTATGCTACCTCTTCTGCATTAAGAATGTGATGTCCCATGTCCAGTTTGCAAAACACAAGAAAACCAAGAAGAAGGAAGACCAACGGGTGGATACTTCATTCCTCCTTAGAATAGGGAACAAAATACCCATGAAAGGAGTTACAGAGACAAAGTTTGGAGCTAAGACAAAAGGATGGACTATCCAGAGACTAACCTACCCGGGATCCATCCCATCATCAGCTACCAAACCCAGACACTATTGGACATGCCAGCAAGATTTTGCTGAAGGGACCCTGAAATAGCAGTCTCTTGTGAGACTATACCAGTACCTGGCAAACACAGAGTGGATTGGATGCTCACAGTTAGCTATTGGATGGAACACAGGAGGAGCTAGAGAAAGTACCCAAGGAGCTGAAGGGGCTTGCAACCCTATAGGTAGAACAATATGAACTAACCATTACCACCAGAGCTCGTGTCTCTAGTTGCATATGTAACAGAAGATGGCCTAGTCGGCCATCATTGGGAAGAGAGGCTCCTTGGTCTTGCAAACTTTATATGCCCCAGTACAGGGGAATGCCAGGGCCAAGAAGTGGGAGTGGGTGGGTAGGGGAGCAGGGCGGGGGAAGGGTATAGGGAACTTTCGGGATAGCATTTGAAATAAAAATAAAGAAAATATCTAATAAAAATAAAAATAAAAGGCAGTGGTGCAAAAAAAAAAAAAAATGTGATGTCCCCACAGGAAGATGGATGAAGATGGAAGAGCCAAAATGACCAAGCTCATCCATAAGGCATTTCATACAGGAAGCAAATGCAACTAGCTAGAAAGGAGCCTGATGGCCTGATCACTGTGCAAATGCCTAATGACACAGCAAAACCCTTTCTTAAAACAAACAAACATGCCAGGTAACTTGACACTGTCGTTTTCACTATTAACAACTCACTTTAAGATGAAACACATCCAAGCTGTGATTACCACGCACTCACTGAATCTTCAGATTACCATCTTAGCACACAGACACAAATAAGGAAATTGATAGGTGCGTCCACTTTATTTCATCCTGTCCCAGTGGTCCTAATGGGACTGCTGCTGGAACCTCATAACTGGTCTTTTCTTTTAATCAATCTCCTTGCCTCCAAGTTATTTTGGAAGCACTGAAAGCAGAAGTGGCTGCATCAGGAATTGATCTGGACCTGAAAGGTCAATTCTTCAGACAGTGTACATATAATACATGCATTCTTTCATTCAAATGCTTCCTATAATTTGATCCTAGCCTTCATCTCTAGCCCTATATTTGTTATCATACTTTTCAGGAAATCTCTTCTAAAATTATTTGGGCAATCTAGCTCCCTACCATCCCCTCATGTAAAATTTTTCCTCCAGGTGTTCCCAAGTTAAACTGTATTCAAATAATTGTCATTATTTGTCTTCCAAGTGTTAACTTCCCCCAGCATCATAGATATGCCACTTGGAAAATTGAGTCTTATTACATACACACGCGCACATGCACACACACACACACATACACACACACACACACACACACACCAAAATGGACTGTTCCCAATTTATGGTAGAGTGCTTTACATGAGTGACATTCAAGTCATGTTGTTGCTCTGTAGTCTTTAAAGCTGATGAAATATTCTGAGGATAAATTTCAATTATACAACTATCAACTGCTCAACAAATGTCATTACATTTTTTTCTGAACAGTGACTGCAATTGAAAGCGTCTCAAAACCATTTTGATTGATAAGATCTTTCAAGGACTCAATCCTATTTCAATCGCAGTGAAAATAGACAACTCAGATGCATAATGCATCTCCTTCAGGATTGCAACCCTCTTCTCCTACATGCTAGAAGCATTAGCAATTGACATGTAAGGCTGATAACCCCTGACACCAGTTTGTAATTGCCCTTAGCTAAACCCAGCAGCCCCACCCAAGGCCAAAGTTCCACTCTCTCAGGCCATCTCATCTCCCCCTTCTTCAGTCTTGCAGAGTGAATGTCTGACCCCATTTCTCAATGATCACTCCAGCTTGCAAACCCTGCTTTATACCCTCATGTGATCTACTGCAGCCATTGTCATGGTTGCGCAACAGCTTGTATCCTCTTTGTCTTATTTCTATCACTTACCTCCAGAGCCTAATGAAGGAGACCCTGCAGTAGAAAAAAATGCAAGTATTATTTTATTAACCTATTTTCTGTGAATGATCTGTGACATTAGCATTTTCAATAAATCACCAAATGATTCTAATAGATGCTTTCATTTAGCCATTTAATTAATAAAAATGCTAAATAGCTACTCTGTGAATGACTTTTAACAGAGAAAGGACAATAAAATTGGACCTACCCTCATATGTATTTCCAATCACATCATATTCCCCTTGCTCTCCATGTTTCAGAAGTCATAACGCTATCCCACAATCTTCTCTCTTTACCTGTGTTTGAATTCTTTCTTAGGATTTCTTCTATGTATATGTCTATGCCAAACTTGACATTTCCTTAGGATTTAGTTTCAGTTCAATCTATCTGTAAAATCTGCCCATGACCACTCTGTGCTAGACCAAAAGAGGAGCCCGGTGTGCTTGCTGTATTCTAGTGAGTTGCTGAGTCAGTTTATATGTTACCTTCTCTTTTGTCCCCTGCAAAACTCTCTGCTTCTTTAGAACAGGGATTTTTCATTAGCATATATACCGCCATTTAGGAAAGCTCTATGTGTGTGGTTGTTATAAACCACAGAAGATTAGTGTGAGAAGAGATTTTCGTTCTGTTATCCATGGGTCTAATTACCTGAGCTAGCTGATTAATTGGTGGTTCCTCTGTTATTTTATAGTCTGGGAAATTAAGTGTGATAGACTAAAATATTCCTTTGATATTTATGTTCTGGCTTTTACAGCAGACAACTTTTCAAGGTACATTCAGTTGTACTTCAGCAAAACTCAAGTGCTACATGCTGTATTATATTATTAACCTTTTGTTTCATATTTCTTTGATATGGTTCCTTTGCACATTCCTTAAGCTCACACAAGTCTAATAGATATCCATCTGATGAAAACTACAAAGGCATCTTAAATAATAGAGACTAAAAATGCTATCTTAATCCACTATTTCAACCTGGTAGTACTATTTCTTATAAAATATTTGCTGTTGAAGTTCTAACAAAGCAGTTTGCCTCCACATTTAGGGAGTTCTTTATTTCCTATGGGTTCATGTATGATATACCTGACAAAATTTAGCACCTGGGAAAGAATTATAAGCCTTTCCTTACTGTTTTCACTCACTCATGCTGTCTCTCTTTTTTAAATTAGGTACGTCTGTCACTAATGTAACTGCCACTGATGCTGACGACCCGGTTTATGGAAACAGTGCAAAGTTGGTTTACAGTATCTTGGAGGGACAGCCGTATTTTTCCATTGAGCCTGAAACAGGTTTGTGGCTTAAACTTTAAATTCTATTTAATGTGTTTTGCTTCAGGGAAACACTTATTAAGAACTGGTTTATGAAATGTCCTGGCTAGATATTGCACTGACTCTACCAAAAATGTTTGACGGAACCCTGTGAGATACATGGCTAGCCTGCAATTAATTGATGCTGATTAAAATGAATTGTAAAACTGGGGCTACTCTCTCCCTTTAAAGAGATGGTCCAATACCATTTTTCATCCTAGCATAAAGGAAGAAAAAGTGCTTACATCAGATAAGTTCATATATGAGTACAGATTCAGTAGTTTATTTGCTTTGTGTTGAGTGGCAAGCCACCTTCCTGGTGTTATTACCAGGTCTAATTGGGCACATATAAGAACCTTTCCTCAGAAAACAAAGAAACAAATAAATACCCACATACACATTGATTTTTCTTTAAAGAAAAAAAAAAAAAGAAAATATAGAACAGATCCTCATTGAACAATACAGATTGTAAATGAAGACATCCATACTTAAATGCTTTAATGGAGCCTAAGATTAAATTTATTCTGACAGGCTGTATTCACTCATGGGGTTTTATTATAGCATACATAACATTATTATATTTTATTGATGCCAATGTTGTTATTTAGATCAGTTGTTAATAGAAAACACTCCCAGCTGCATGTATCTTTCTTTTCTACCCCGCGGCCTCTGTCTTCACTTTACCGTTCAGAATCATTCAGCCTACCTGTGTTAGTTTTTCTTTGGTTCATACATTTTTTACCACTATTGAGAGAGATTCTATGAGCTGCCATTATGCCACTCATTAGTCAGATTAAAAATTAAATTTTTCTTTGTGCTTTTCAAAATAAATTAAAAGAGCAAAATAAGCATTTAAAAGAAGTATACTTATACCTAAGTAGGCCACAGCTACAGTAGTAAACATAAATTTGGAAGTAGGAAAGCACTTATAAAGTGCATTAAGTTAGGATCCTATGGTTAGATGATTTTCTCCCAGTAAAAAAGAAGTCTTTCATGAAGTTTATGTTATTTGAGCCTTTAGATAATCCTGGATGCAATAGAATAAAATATCATTTAGAGAGAAAGAGAATCTAGACATTCCTTAGAACTCTACAACCCTATCAAAAGTCTAGTGGTAGTTTTGGGAGAAGCTAAGATTCATACCTATGTCTCCATTTTCATAACCACTATAAAAATGTTAGATTTCTCTGATTTCTTTCCTTCATATTTCAATCCCTCTGCCTTTTCCTTTTACACTCTCAACTTCCTTCCTTACTTCTTCTTTTCTTTCTTTCTTCCTTCCTTCCTTTCTTTCTTTCTTTCTTTCTTTCTTTCTTTCTTTCTTTCTTTCTTTCTTTCTTCTCTTCTCTTCTCTTCTCTTCTCTTCTCTTCTCTTCTCTTCTCTTCTCTTCTCTTCTTTTTTCCATCCTTTCCTTGTTTTACATGGTCTAACATAGTCCAGGCTTATTGATAAGACCTTTGGATGCTGGCCTTGAACTTCTAATCTTCTTGCCCTCACTTCCCAAGTACTAGAATTGTAGGGGTGAACTACTACTATACCCA
Organism: Mus pahari; assembly: GCF_900095145.1. Taxonomy (NCBI): domain Eukaryota; kingdom Metazoa; phylum Chordata; class Mammalia; order Rodentia; family Muridae; genus Mus; species Mus pahari. Next base: position 23,143,432 of record NC_034609.1, on the reverse strand, counting down.
GTTACATTGAAGTTCACTGGTGACAGGGGAACAGTCTTGTTAAAAGGGATTCTATAAGAAAGAATGATCTTGGTTGCAAAATTAAGTTGAATAATGTCCTGTGTTGTTTCTTAGCTCTTGCTCACTTGGGCATTTTTGTACATAATTTCCAATAAAATAAATATATGAAGCTGTGATTTCCCATTGAGCATTTACTATATAGAGTTACTGAATTAATCATGGAAAGGTAAAAAATAATTTAAAGACTGGCCTCAGCTTGCAGTTATCTCACAATCTATTTCAGAAGGGAGATTTTCTTAAAACATAAGTATAATAAGCATGATGATGTGTTTTAAGTACTTTATATCTGAAGAATAAACTGCCATGAGATATAGATAACTTAAATTCCTTACTATATTAGAAGTTTCATATATATATATATATATATATATATATATATATATATGCTCTTTATTTAATTAAATGCACTCAACTACATTATTTATTATTTAGATTTTTAGCCAGTATAATAGGGATACATATTACATCCATTTAGGCTTTATTGTTTATAGTTTGACTAATATAAAATTGTCTGATATATACTTTAATAAGGTAATTCTAATCTTACTTAGGACAATTCTTTGCAGAAAAATGCTACTCAAACAATTCACACAGTAGTTGCTAAGTAAATATTGAGTAGACAAGGACATTTTTATCTACAGAAGTTACAATAAAATTAAAAATTGACCCCAATTTAATCATTAACAAAGAATAAATTAAAACTATATGCATAGCCGGGCATGGTGGTGCACGCCTTTAATCCCAGCACTCAGGAGGCAGAGGCAGGCGGATTTCTGAGTTCGAGGCCAGCCTGGTCTACAGAGTGAGTTCCAGGA
>NC_034609.1:23107434-23141957 GCF_900095145.1 Mus pahari | reverse complement strand
TGTAAATAAAGAAAATAATAAAAACAAAAAAGAAAAAGAAAAAAAAAGAAATGGAAAAAATAAACACTATAGAACATGTGTAGTTCTAATTTTATCAGCATATAGAAATATTGTCAATGTTCTTAGAATAAAGAGAATGAATATGTGCATTTAAGTGATATTATTATATTGGCTTAAAGGAAACAGAACAGGCATCTACCAATAGCTGCTGTCCTACTGTGCAGACTGAGGATGTATAACTGCTCAGTCTACATTACCAAGCCCTGTCTGGCTTTGAGTGGCCAAAGGATTACAATGGAGCTATAAGCCTCTGGTCTGTATTAAATGAAGATTGTTTCAGATGCACAGAGAATGACAGGAGCTCTATTGGCAATAGTAAGTTGACAACAGTGTTGATAAACTCTCCCACACAACATGAATCCCAGCAAGTGGAGCAAAAGTTTTTCTTTCTCCAACTTCCTTTTATTTGGGCTGCCACTTGGAAGTGCTGTCCACCTTAATGAGCTTCTTCCCAATTCAATTAAGCTTTTAAAGAACAATTTCTGACTTGTATGCTCTGGACTTCTCTGTAAGCTAATGCCAGAGCCAGACAAGTTGAAATCTAAAAGGAACACTCACAAAAGTACCTTTAGTGATGACTAGAAGATGTGGATCACTTGGATATTCTGAGCAAAGACAATGAGATGGAGTTAGGCATAAATTCTGCTTAATGGGGTTTATGACTGAAAGATCAAACTAGTCAGGAAGCCAGATTGGCAGCAAAGTACTTCTTGACAGACACCCATCAGTTAGAGAAGAGAAAACAGAAAGGAAGCAAAGACTAGACAAGATAGTTAGGACTCCATTTTGGATGGATCCATAGGGATCCTTGGGGTGTCGAAGCTATGGACTTTTATGTATCTAGAGTATTCATACTACAACTGAAGAGCAAAGTCATGTCTTATGAAACAAGTGAGTGTAAGGCTGAGCAGTGACATGCAGGGTCAGCAAAGGTGGAGTAATTAGTAGCTCCCATGCATCAAAAATATCAAGAATATTCTCAAAACGTCTAACCAGATTTAAAATTCTAGAAACAGTAAAGAAATGTCCAGGAATGAGGAGAGACTTCGTATACCTCTGAAGGTATTTGTCATACTTAGCTTTAGTTATCACCTTGACACATCTAGGAAGAGGAAACTTCAGTTGAAGAGTTGCCTGTAGGTCTGTCTTTGGGGGTGTTTTCTGACTGATGATTGACATAGGAGGGCTAAGCCAACTGTGAGTGTAGACATCCCTAGACAAGTGGGCCTAGGCTGTAAAGGAAAGGTAGGTAAACACGAGCCTTCAAGCAAGTCAATAAACAGCATTCATCCATGTTTTCTGACTTCAGGTTCATGCCTTGAAATTCTCCTCTGACTTTCTTTCATGACAGATTAGGATCGGGGAATTGTAAAAACGAAATAAACCCATTGCTCTCCAATTTTGTATGGTCCACTATTTTAATCACAACAGAAAACCCAACTAGAACAGCATTCTCACAGAAATGTCTCTGTACATGTTTGGTTTGTCGATTTCAGAAAGTGGCACAGCAGAATTCAGAAAGTGGCACAGCTGAATTCAATAACAAAACGTTATCAGTTACACAGGGCCAGACTTTCCATTTTCACAAGGACCTGGCCATGCCAGTAAGGATCAGACCTATAGGTAAAGGGATCAATAATTTGACAGAGAACCACTCATTCAACAGATTGTGCGATACAACTATGTTAAGGATCTTTGTGAAATGTAGACTGTTCCTTGAGAACTATCAGTAAATTCCTGGTATAAGGAAGTTTCCAGTAGGTTAAAAAACTCCAAAGCATAATAGGAAGAAAACAAACATTATCTCATCTTGTCCTCCCTATAGTAAGAACAGAAGTTTTGATTTTGGAATAGATAAATTCTGTTTTCCTGTTCTTATTATACCCTCACATAATGAAATTATGTGCTGCTGTAATAGTGGGTGATCTGCATCAGAAAGTCTCCTCCCTTATTCCAGTTGTCAAGGTCACCAAGAGACATCAAATTTGTTCTTTAATTCCCTTTTATTCCCTTTTGGAGCTTGAATAAATCAGTAATTATTGTTTTCATTAACTTTTCATATTTTAAATAGTTTCTCATATTGGAAGGTTGAGACAAATGAGGACTTTTTGTTGTGTTGGTTCAAGTATCTGTCAGCCTAGAACATTGCACCTAACATAATTCTGGAATTATTGAGAAGAAGAGAGAGAGAGAGACAGAGAGAGAGAGAGAGAGAGAGACAGAGAGAGAGAGACAGAGAGAGAGAGACAGAGAGAGAGAGAGACAGAGAGAGAGAGACAGAGAGAGACAGAGAGAGAATTATCACTGAAAGAGTAATTGGATCAAAAATTACAGCAGTCAGAGGGTAAGACTATAGTTTATAGCTTTCAAACTCAAATATAATTTATTATCTTTATTCTTTCACACTTGAATACTTTTAGTGTCAGTCACATTTTGTTTGAGAGTTGTTTATAATTATTAACAATCTTGTCATTTTCAAATCTATACCTTCAATACCTAGGTCATTTACTAGCCATTATTCCAGTTCTAAAAATAATAAAAAACTTAAAATCACAAAAGTTTCTTGCTCAAATTCACCTAAAGATCATAGAAAAGTTTCAAGTCAAGAGAAAAATAAGGGATAATTGTTAGGAGATATCCCACTTTCTGAGGTCACTGGAATACTTACTGTCAGGTCTTCTACTAATAATGAGAGCACTAACAATGCAGAGGAACCCAATGTATTTTTTCATATTCTATATCGAACTGAACTTTATATTCTTTTTCCTTTTATTGAAAATTGTTTTCATTCTCATATAATATACCCTGATTATGGTTTTCCCCTCCCCCTCTCTTCCCTATTCTTCTCCTTTCCCCCTCCCATCTATATCAACTTCCTCTCTGCACGTTCAAAAACGTTGCAGATGGAAATGCTTCTGTCTTCATCTTGCGCATGACAACTTTGTTCATAAAGAAGAAAATAAAAAGCTCCCCAGAATTTAGGTAAAATTACTCTAATAGTAAGAAGAGGGAAATGACAAGCATATGCAAAGCCATTCCTTAATCTAACATTTATTATATTTTTGACATGGTGGCCCATGTGTTCACCTCATCAAATATATGTTCATTTATTCCACACAGTGTTTTTGGAAAGATATTAACTTCATTTGAGCATCACTGACAAAAATCTGTGGGGCTTCATGCCATTTCTTGCTCAAGGTGTTTGAAACCATATCAAAGGTGAACTGGTGTGAATATGCAGTCTAGATTTGAATTCTCTTAAGTCACCACATCGCATCTATTCATGTGGTATTTTTTATATTAGTCGAGGTCACTGACTTGGAAAGGGACCTACTAAACTTGAAAGTAGGTCCAGATTTCCTTTATTAGTAGGTATAAGAGGGAGAGAGTTGGATAAGACATGAGCGGAAGCAATTGTAAAATGCACCATCATTTTTGTGAATAGCTTTTATTATGGTACTTCAAAGAACTCAAAATAGCTTATTTGTAGTCTAAAAATATTGCCTTTTTTTCTTTTTTTCTCTCCACCACCCTGAATACCATATGTTTGCTTATAACATTTTAGGCACAGCCAGGGAGAAAAGCAGAATTTCCTTCAGAAGCTCTAATTTGAAGCCAACAGTAAGAAAACAGTTACAGTGAGTCCTAAGCGACTGAAGACAGAATGTGTAAATTAAACGCTGGGCGAGTAACTAGTAAATGCTTAATTATCTGGGGAAACTGGGGTGAAGTTTCAGGACAGTCCAAGCTTTGCTCTTGGCAAGCTAGAGTATGAAAAACGACCTGCTTAAAAATAAACCAACTTAATTCATTGACCCTCTTTTTTTTTTTTTTTTTCCTTATTCTTCTTAAAACTAAGACCATCTTTCTTCATTGGATACAAATAAGATTTGTCTCAGTGGAACCTGTAAAAAGGAGCAGAGTAAAAAAATACCCCTGAGGGGTGGGGACCATGTAATGAATGGCTCCCTTTTAGAAAAATCAAGATAATAATGGAGTCTTCATGGAATGCTGTAACAGAATTGAAGCAGTTTAATGCCTTCAGAGTCAAAGTGATAAATTACAAACACATGGGGCACAGAGTCTCTTTTTAATCAGGACTGCAATAGGTTAACATAGTACAGACGGGATCAGCTTCATGTATGTCTTTGAAAAGGAATATTTAGAGATTTTTGCAAGCAGGCTAAACTTGCTGGACTATGCATAAAAGACTAGGAATGACTCCTTAGTTCGCATTCATTGGTATTCACTCTCCCTCCAGATGCTAAACCATGCTCTGGATACTCATGGGGAGGCATTGTGTCTACACAATACTGATTGCGCATTAAATTTATATCATATAATTAAAATATATTAAGTTAGAATATATTTTATATAGCAGAGTACACAACACAATGCACACACACACACACACACACACACAAAACAAGAAATAGAGTTCATCATATAACAATGAACTGTTTTTCTTTTTATCTATATAGATTTGTGCTCAAAAAAAAAAAAAAAAAGGAAAACAGGGTAAACAGGGTATTCTTAAAATTCTCAGAGAAAGAGTTCTAAAAATCTGATGGCAGCGTAACAAGCAGCAGATTTGTACTTAGGAAAACTGCCAATAAGGTCTTACCCAAATACCAAATCAGTTGGTACTTCGTTATGATACAGGCCTGAATAAAAGAGTTCGGGGGGGGGGGGGCAGGGACTGAGCAAGATTGTGTTTCAGGCCAGCCAGGGCTCAATAGCAACCCCACAAGTAGATAATTTCCCTCAAACAGACAATTTCAAGTAATTTATTTATATAGTCAATGGTGATTAGAAGAAATAATGGTATTTGTGGTTCCAACATTATATAGTTATTATGAAAGACATCTATGAATAAGTAAACTAAGACATTAAAAAAATCTTAACAGGGGAAAAGAGAGGGGAAAAAAGGCAAGAAAAGGAAGACAACCTAGGCTACTCCTAAATTTATTTCCTCTCTGATAGCTTTAGACTGGCTCAAGTTGACAGTTAAATCTAAATCTAGAATCCTAAAAGTTTAGAATGTGTCTCTTGTGCTGCTTGGTGAATATAAGAATCTGATTATTTGGAAACTTTGTAACTATGATATGGTTGATTGCACTCCAGCAAAGCGAAGATGCACACATAGGTTTGCATAAGATTAGATCAAATAACGGTATGCTTTTTCACATGGCTGATGTTTCTCCCATCTAGGAGCCATGATGTATTACTCACAACAATGATATCAGTAACTCTGTGCATATCAAACTGGAAAACCAGTTCATTTACATGAGGAATAGACTGAGACCACATCACAGTCTGTAACTGTCACAGACTACATAACTGTCACAGATCTTTACAGATATCATCTTAGATGACAAGGCTTGTAAACATATTTTCTGCATAGTGAACAAATGTTATAAAAATAATGAAGTGGTAAGATGAACAATTCCCTGTTGTTATTATTGTTTGTATGATGGAGTTGAACATTGTGAACATTGTGAAAGTATAAAATTAAAAGAACATCTTTGAGTAACAGTCTCAACAATTTAGTTGTATCTGGAAACTGTTTTAGGAATCTGTTCTTTTGGGGAATCCCAAAATGAGACTATGTCCAAAGAATTGTATCAACAGAATCACTCCTTCACTCTTTAAAAATACTTTCTGACGGTGTAGTTTAGTAGAACATTCTGAGTATAATAGTTGTAAATGATTTCCCTCATAGGTATGCAATTATGCGTTATGTATGTATGTTTGTGTGTATGTATGTATGTATGTGTTAGTCTATGTATGTTTTTATATTCTGGTGACTTGTGCACTTGGAGGCCTTAGGATGAAATTAAATGCCCTACTCAATTGGTCCATCTCTTACTAACTTTAGACAGAGCCTCTCATGGAACCTAGAACTCACTGTGCTTCAACTAGGCTGCCAGAGAGCAAATTATAGTGAGTTTCTCAATGCCACCAGCTCTGTTCCCAGTCCTATGGTTATAGGTATATGAAGCCATATCTGGCATTTAAAGCATAGGTTTTTAATGGTAACTGAACTCATGTCATCATGCCCTAACAGAAAACACTGAGCCATTCCACAACTCCCTACCCCAAATTGTTTTTTAAAAAAAGAAGAAGGAAAAGTTATTTTTCAGACATCTTTGTACCTGATGTCCTGATGAGAATTTGTGGTTAATATTTAATTAAAAATTCAGAATGGTAAATATGATTTTATTACAAACTTTCAGTTTATAAGAACATGAGAAACAGAAATCTGGAACTCAATAAATTTGAGATTTTGATTTTTAAAAGGTTAACAAGAGTTGTAGTAGTTGATACACACACACACACACACACACACACACACACGTATAACTTAAAGTATGTTTGTAATTGCGTGGCAGGTATACATAGGCCTGGATAAATAGATAAGGATGCATATATAAAATATAAATTTGGAGAAATTTTGTCAAAGTTGTTCTGTGCGAGAGATCACCAATGGAACTTTCACTTCCATCCTGTTAATTTTAATATTACTGCAGTGGTATGATCTCCTTTATCAGCCACCTTTGCTCATTCTTTCCTTGTACAAAGTTCAAGTCTAAGTTGATCAAAGACCTCCACATAAAACCAGAGACACTGAAATTTATAGAGGAGAAAGTGGGGGAAAAGCCTCAAAGATATGGGCACAGGGGGAAATTCCTGAACAGAACAGNAATGGCTGGTGCTGTAAGATCAAGAATCAACAAATGGGACCTCATAAAATTGCAAAGCTTCTGTAAGGCAAAAGATACTGTCAATAACATTGGGAAAGGATTTTTTACCAATCCTAAATCTGATAGGGAACTAATATCCAATATATACAAAGAGCTCAAGAACCTAGACTCCAGAAATTCAAATAACCACATTAAAATTGGGGTATAGAGCTAAACAAAGAATTCTCAACTGAGGAATACTGAAGGGCTGAGAAGCACTTGAAAAAAAGTTCAACATCCTTAATCATCAGGGAAATGCAAATCAAAATAACTCTGAGATTCTACCTCACACCAGTCAGAATGGCTAAGATAAAAAATTCAGGTTACATCAGATGCTGGCAAGGATGTGGAGAAAGATGAACACTCCTCCATTGCTAGTGGAATTGCAAGCTTGCACAACCACTCTGGAAATCAGTCTGGGCAGTTCTTCAGAAAACTGGACATAGTACTAGAGGAAGATCCAGCAATACCTCTCCTGGGCATATACCCAGAAGATGTTCCACCTGGTAATAAGGACACATGTTCCACTATGTTCATAGCAGCCTTATTTATAATAGCCAGAAGCTGGAAAGAACCCAGATGTCCCTCAACAGAGGAATGGATACAGAAAATGTGGTACATTTACACAATGGAGTACTACTCAGCTATTAAAAACAATGAATTTATGAAATTCTTGGGCAAATGGATGTATCTGGAGGATATCATCCTGAGTGAGGTAACCCAATCACAAAAGAAGTCACTTGAAATGCACTCACTGATAAGTGGATATTAGCCCAGAAACCTAGAATACCCAAGATACAATTTGCAAAACATAAGAAAATCAAGAAGAAGGAAGACCAATGTATGGATACTTCATTCCTCCCTAGAATAGGGAACAAAACACCCATGGAAGGAGTTACAGAGACAAAGTTTGTCCTGACACCTATGATTCACTTGAAACAGAAATGCGAGATTGCTTAATTGCAATAAACACAGTTTTGCAGGGTTATATTAAATAATAGAATGGAATTCAAGTTTTGTTTCCCTGCTTTCATTCTCAATAGTCTATAAGTTAACTGTTCCAGACACAAATAGGAATAATAGAAAGCAATATGTACCAGACCTTGAGCAGTAAAAGTAGATAAAGCACTTGGTAATTGCACAGGCTGGAGTGAGTCTTGGCCAGTCCTCTGGTCCTGTTTTGCCAAATGGGGTCAAGGAAATAAGTGGCCTCAAAAACCTTTCGCAATCGAGTTTTCTCCCTCTTTAGAATTCACACAGAACATTTGAATTCAGATGTGTCTGAGTACAAAAATTAACACCTTTAGCAATCAAATTTTGCTAGATTTAAAAATTCACAAGTTCAAGAATCTTAAAACAGTAATAGTCTGGCTCAAGGACAATTAATAATAGGTATTGAAAAAATATTTACAAATTCAGCACAGCTCAGTGCTTATCTTTACCTTATAACTTCTAGAGTTAGTTTCCAATTGTTAAAAGGACAGTCCTCTATCCTCCTTCTTGTTCTATTTCCTCATTCTGAAATATTGCAACAATTAAATATTTGAATCACCACAGTATAATCTATTTTGAGATGACATCATTTTCTGTGAGATGTGAAAAGATTGTCAGGGGAAAATCATGGTTGAAAAAAATTGCCTTATTTCTGTCGCATCAAAACTTAACCATGAATTTCCAACACTATGGAAACTAGTTATTTATGATTTTCACCTAAAGCCATTGGAAAAATAGAAGAATGAATATGCTTGTATGTTCCAAATACATTCTTCATTAGAACAAAGCTGAGACTCCATGGGATTGCTATATTTGAGAGAATGGACTTCAGAGAATGTTAATATAAGTAATATGATTGAGCAAAAAAAGATATGTGAGATCTTCACTGTGAATTTTGGAAAGAGAGTTAAGCTTAACTTTTGCATCTACATTTCATAGTAACGTTGATATATGAAATACATGTACTTGATCCCACTTTTTTATTTCTTAAGATTGAATGACTATAGATATATTTTAGGACCCTAAATGTATTCCAATGGAATTGTCAGATTATGTAACAGATAGGTTCCACTCTACACTTGTCCTTTTCAAAATTAATCTTCACTTAAGGTCTGAACTCAGCTCACACACTTGGATACTGCATCTTTCAGTAATTGCCACACTGACATAAAAATAGTGACTATTAGCTTTAGAAAGAACTCATTTTGGAAACCATGTAGTATTTATCGTTAACATTTTTCAGAGATCTCTACTTTGAGTAACCTGTTAATTTTATTTTGAGGGTGACTTCTAACTTATAATGACACTTCTTCCATCTCCCAAGGGCTGGGATTACATAGTCGAGGCCACCACAGTTTATGTGATGTCAGGCATTGAACTCAGGATCCTTATCATGGTAGGTAAGCACTCTACACACTTAGGTACATTTCCTGTCCTTGTTCATCTTTCTTATACAGATTAACCAATTAATTTGGTAAGATATCCACAAGGTAGTAAGTCAGAGTATGGAGTCTTTATTTCACATACTGCTTCAGCTGAGAGGGAAATGGTATTTCTAAGTGATGGCTTACCCAGTCTTCCTGAGTACTTCTTGATTCTGCATATTTCCCACACCATTGTGTTCATTGGCACTCTTCCTCACTGACTGATAACACCTGTATTGGAGTCAATTTACCTCCCTTTTTGATGCAACCATTTCAATAAATGTCAAGGTGCTGAATTTTCACTTGTGCAAATATTTATATAAGAGAGAGAATAAGCACGCTGGTAATTTAATTCTAAGGTATTCAGAATGTTTCACATGCATAAATTAATTACGCCCTGTAGCTCCCTGTTAAGTAGGGCAATGTCGCTTAAGCTCTTGAGTATTATCTGCCCAGAGTTTTCAATCACACAGGTGATAAAGTGGGAAATATTAGCTTAAACCTCTTTTTCTTCTTGGAAGAGGTCTGGAGGTAAGCATTAGACGGATTTATGTTTATATGGAACTTCTGTCTTAGTCCATCTGTGCTGCTATTTACAGAATGCCGCATACACCTGGCAGTGTATAAGGAGTAGCCTTTTCCTCACAGTACAGGAGACTGTGTAATCCAAGATTGACGTTCTGGCATGAGGCAAGGATCTATGTTGCTACACCATGAGCATCACACACAGCAGGATAGGGTGAGTGGTAAAGGCAAATAGGAGTGAAAGTTGTCTTTCCTCAAGAAAGAAACAACTGCGATAATAGCATCAATTGATTTAGGAGGGCAAAGCCCTCATGGTCGAATCATTTCTTAAACATGGCACCTCTAAATACTGTTGTAACTGCAATTAAATTTCAGTTTGACTTTTGGAAGGGTTAAACATTTAAACTGTAGCAACTTTTTTAAGAGAGGGAAATGCTCTGTGTCAACATTGAAAAGTCTAAAACTCAAAATTTAGAGCTAAGATGAAAGGATGGACTATCCAGAGACTACCCCATTCGGGAGTCCATCCCATCATCAGCCACCAAACCTAGATACTAATGCTCATGCCAACAAGATTCTGCTGAAGGGACCCTGATATTGCGGCCTCTTGTGAGGCTATGCCAGTGCCTGGCAAACATAGAAGTGGATGCTCACAGCCAGCTATTGGATGGAACACAGGGTCGCCAATGGAGGAGCTAGAGAAAGTACCCAAGGACCTTAAGGGGGCTGCAACCCTGTAGGTGGAACAACAATATGAACTAACCTGAGTTTGTGTCTCTAGCTGCATATGTAGCAGAAGATGGCCTAATCAGCCATCATTGGGTAGAGAGGCCCCTTGGTCTTGCAAACTTTATATGACCCAGCACAAGGCAAGGCCTGGGCCAAGTAGTGGGAGTGGGTGGGTAGGGGAGCAGAGGTGGGGGGAGGGTATAGGAAACTTTCGGGATAGCATTTGAAATGTAAATAAAGAAAATAATAATAATAATAATAATAATAAAAACTGAAAAAAAATAAATTAAAAAAAAAAAAAAAGAAAAGTCTAAAACTGCACTTGGCTTATATATCAGCCATTCTACAAACCGAGTCAACATCAATAGAAAAGTCAATTTAGCTTGTGTTTCTTCCTCTACAAGTAGAATGCAGTTGAGGAAAGCCTTTGGTGATTGGATAAGAAAGAGCTGGGATGAAGGCAGAGGGGAGTTATTATTTCGTGAAGGCTAATGAGAGGAGAAAGCTATCATAGTGATGTTTCTACAAATGATGCAAGGATCAGTGAGAAGATGTGGCTTTGGTATAGTTGCTATGTCTGCAGTATGCATCTAGGAGAGACGGGTTGATGGCATTCTGAGTTTAGAACTATGCTTTTGCAAGATAGAAGAGTGGAAATCACTCACTAACAATCTAATGCCATTAAACTCCATACAGAGGTAGGACAGGCAGTAGCCATTTGATTTGTAGTAGGAAGATGGCAAGAGAATCTTTAAAGCCTCACAGATTAAATTTGATAGAGTTGGGCCAGCAAAGTAGATTTGAAATTAAGAAGAAAATTACATATGGAAAACCATCGAGTGTGATTAATCCTGGGGTAACATGTTGTGATATATTCTTTCAGCTTGCAAAAGGGGCAGTTTGGATTTCAGCTCAGTAATGACTTGGTCCTTTGAATGTTTGAATGTGGGCAGGCATAGTCCTCTGACCTAATTTGTTTTTTTGTTTTGTTTTGTTTGTTTTTTTTTGTTTTGTTTTGTTTTTTCTGACTCATCATCCCTTACCACAGTGGCTGTTTTATTAAAGACGTTCTCTCAGTATCACAGATTCAAATCACACAGTCCAAAGTTACACAAAGAGGAAGAACTAAAGTGGGCAGATAAAAGTAACATGACTTTCTGTCTTTTCCGCATCTAAGAAATTAGAGTGAAATTGGAAGGCTTTGATAGACTTAGCACATGATGATGAATCACTAAGAAAAGGAAAAATTTAGCTCATTTGCCAGTTCCCTGTTTCCTTCCCTTAGATCGTTTTGTATATGAAGGCCATTTATTCTATGTTAACTCCTATTATCCCCTTGTTGTAGCAGGCCATTTGTATCTACAAAGACTATAACTCTTAAAACATTTTGTGCCTCTAAACACATAAACCATTAACACAAACTAAGCTCAGGGTTTGAAAACATCAAATGTTTAGATCAGCAGCTATGAAAAGAATAATGTACAAAGTTATCCAGAATCAATGGCGTTCGCTCATATTTGGACACTTTATGGGTGAAACTTGCCAATGATCCCAGGAACAAAACGGGATAAAAAATTCTTTTAAGGGAAATATGCAGTAGCTAGTCATCTCTGCATCTGCCTCTATCTATAATATATATTTAGGTGTTTTATTTGTGTTCTCATGAAATGTACATATTAGTGATGGATAGATTGGCTAAAAATGGAGAGGGAGGGGGAGAGAGAGAGAGAGAGAGAGAGAGAGAGAGAGAGAGAGAGAGAGAGAGAGAGAGCTCATTGGGTAGGAAAACATGTGGATTCCAACATCATTTGGTGAAGATGGTAGTTTGAATATATTTAACATGCTGTATTTTAGGAGGGTAGTAAATTATCTTTCCAGTATACTCATACCTATTTCTTTCATTTAAACCCATTGCCAGTTTAGAAACAAACATCACAGAAATCATGACTAAAACAGAAGTGGGAAGAAGGATGGAGGAAATCTCCCTGTTTGTCAAGTACTTAGTACAGAAGCATAGGGCTCTGGGTTCGTTCTCCAATATACACGAAAAAAAGCCACCTTTGAAACATGTCCATGTGCTTCTCTAGTGGTAGCACAGAGAAAGTAGATGAGGTAAGATTACGGGCACACACTCACCAGTAGTCTATCCAAGTTGACCAGCCTCATGTGGAAGGAAATTAGACACCTGCTGCTAAGCTCTACTCTCCAGAGGCAGAGTCGATTAGTTCAAACAAGTTCTAAGGAGCAACATTACATTTGGCAACATATGTGCTTATATTGACCATCATTGCTTTGCCTGTATCACACGGACTCTCCATTATGGAACAATCATGCAAAGACAGAGATTGTCCTGTGAGGGAGCATTTTACGCTGATTCTCACAATATAAAGCATCACTTGCAAGGAGCGACCCCAAGTTTCTCCGAAATGGGTGGCTTTGATTTTCTGCATTCTGAGGACAAAATAAGAAAATATAAACTTATAAACCCCAGACTTTCTTTTAAAATTACTGTGAAAAGAAACAACTACAAGTGTTCCAGGCTTAGAGTGCCCAACAGCTTGAAGACGTTTGTTGCAGAAAAATCCCTGGCAAGATTCTTCAACACGTATTATTTTGCCCAAAGGGAATGGGATGAGTTAGGATGTATTGAACTTAAACAAACTGACATTTTAGAGAAGAGTGGGCTTCCTTATTCATTTTGTCTTCGGCCCGCACATCCAACCTGAATTCCTAAAACATTTATCTTCACTTAGATGTCTTGGAACAAAGTCTCTGAAAGAAGTATTTGTATGAGAGCAGAAAGAGAACCGAGTGTGGAGTGTGGAAAAATTGATCAGAGTCAGTGAGCCAGAAAGAGTCTACGTTTAAAAAAGCAGAGAAGTTAAAGTAACATGAACTATATATTATAAATTTAATTTTAATATAATTCATAATCTATTTGATGCATTTGAAGAAAAGGCACTCTGATAGGTTTGACATTGTTCTCTAAGGAACTAATATGTACTTGTGCTTCCTAACTCCTTGCACAGTAATGCTGCTAACTACCACAGGTATCACATTTTCTTTTCTTTTTCTTTTTCTTTTTCTTTTTCTTTTTCTTTTTCTTTTTCTTTTTCTTTTTCTTTTTCTTTTTCTTTTTCTTTTTCTTTTTCTTTTTCTTTTTTTTTTTTTTTTTTTTTTTCACTAATTTTGCCTCTGGCTTCCCTCAGGAAGGTCAAACTCCAACCCTTGTGGTTTACAAATCTGATTATATTAGTCCGGGAAGAATATGTATCCTTTCCCATTTACCTGCCTCTTTGCCATGTGTGGTAATCTTAGCAGGAATGCAATATCCAGAAAAAAAATCCTAAAAATAAATCAATAACAAATCATAGTAAAATTTTGTTTATGTAATGCAAACAACTGATAATAATTGGCTTTTACAGGATATATTTGTATACATACATATACTATGAACACATATGTAGTCCACATCGCTAGTTAGGTAGTACAGTGCATTTAACAGATGAACAGTTCATAGCAGCATTCAATGACCAGGATGGAGGCCAGTCACCTGGCTTCATGAGGCTCTATCAGTTGTATTATGCTCTTCTGCTTTCTCACAGGATGGTAGAGCTTATGTAGAGAGCCCCCTTGCCTCTTTTTGTCACTGCCTCCTTAGTAGATGACGCCATGTTTGATGTGTAGTAGATGCTCCATGCACACTTGTAAAAAGATGAGGTTCTTCCTTGTGAGTTTTTAAGCACACTTCTCTTCCGTTTGAAATAGATCTGCATTTTTTTTTAATTTTTTTTTTTTGGTATGCTTTCACTCCCAATGGATGGGAGATGAAAGACTACTGAGTACCAACATTATTTTTAAAACATACAAAACAAAGAAAGAATGCCATAACTAAACCCAGTGATGACAGGGAAGAGGGAAAGCAGGGTTGGTGTGGTTGAACAAAAATGAAGGATATCCTTCAGAAAGACACTCATCTGACTGGGTGGAAATAACACAGCATCATTGTCAGAAAAGAGGCATGTTGAGAAGTGGATTAGGTAATTCTATTCTGAAGGACAACCCGAAGAGGAGGTCACTATGTGGGACAAAAGGGACCCTGTACTCTTAAAGAAGACTGTGGGAGGGGTTCAGAGCAGAGTTTGTAGAATGCAACAAAAAGCTCCTGGATTGAAATAAACAGAGTAGTGAGGAGATCATTTTAGCTCAGGGTGTCTCTGGATTGTAAAGAATCAGATTGTCAAAATTTGACTGACTCTAGCATGTAACTCCACGTAGTATTTGACTAGAACCTGGATAGTGGAGTGGAACAGCATAGTATTTTTAGCTCATTCCTATTCCTAATTTCCTATTGAGGGCAATCATGGCAAGTGATTAGCTTACCTATGACACCTTGGTTGAAGCCTCAGGAAGAAACAAAACACCCTTTTAAAAACCTCTCTAACAGCCATCCTGTGAGAAAGCAGTGGAACCAAATTGTTCTCCCAAAATGTTAGTCTTTTGTAAATACCATGCATATTGTAACATGATCTCATTATGATATGGATGGGCTAATTACTGTTTCAATTACTAGCCATAAATTTGCATGTTTAATTTTCCTCTCTAGTTATTAAAAAGGGGAACTATACCTTAATGACTGTCTTTCTTCATATTATAGGAATAAAAATCAGAGTCTCAAGAATGTTAAGAACATTTCCTGTTGATTTATATAACAGTGTAGATTAAAAAAGGAAAAAAAAAAAAAAGGCAGAAACCAACACCAATGTGAGATACCAAATTTAGGCTCTTAAAACACCGTGTCCTAGCCGGTCGTGGTGGCACATGCCTTTAATCCCAGCACTCGGGAGGCAGAGGCAGGCAGATTTCTGAGTTCGAGGCCAGCCTGGTCTACAAAGTGAGTTCCAGGATAGCCAGAGCTATACAGAGAAACCCTGTCTCGAAAAACCAAAAAAAAACAAAAAAAACAAAAAAAACAAAAAAAAACCCACCGTGTCCTACTTGTCTCTATTGACAGGCTGTGATCAATACATTGTGAAGTGTCTGGTTAATATCTAAGGCCACAGAATTCCTTTGAACCATGAGAATAACAAATTGGTTAAAGTCTGTTTTCAGTATCTGTTTTACTTTATAAGTTGTTAGGTACAATTTTATAAAACCTCAGATGATTCTTTGTCTTAGTTACGTTACTATTGCTACGATGAAACATCATAATCAAAAGCAAGTTGGGGAGGAAAGGTTTATTTGGCTTGTAGTTCCACATTAGATGCAGTGCATCACTGAAGGAGGTTCAGACAGGAAGCCAAGTAGGGCTGTAAACTGGAGGCAAAAGCTGATGCAAAGGCCATGAAGGTGTGCTGCTTGCTGCCTTGTTTCCCATTACTTATTGAGCCTGCCTGGTTACATACCCCAAGACTATGAGCCAAGGAGTGGCCCCACCCACAATGGGCTGGGCTTTCCCCTCATAATCAACTCAGCATGGCAATACAGGCTTGATTACAGGTCAATTTTATGGAGCCATTTTCTTTTTTCTCTTTTCTTTTTCTTTTTGCAAAATAATATTTTCATTGCTTCTTTAGGAATTTCTCCTCAGACACCCAATCACACTTATTTCCCAGTCCTTCCATGTCTGCTCTCCAGTCCTTGTGACCTCAGTCATCAACAAAAAGAAAAGAAAAGAAAAGAAAAGAAAATCCAATCTGTGTTGTCTATATATTTACTGAAACATGGTTAAATTCCTAGTTTCTTGCCTCCTAAAGAAAACTGAGTCATTCTCTTTATGTTCCAATCAGTCTCATGTTAACAAAAATTTAGGCAGGATAATTAACCCCTAGAGTCCCTGAACACAAAATGTTTTAAGACCTAAATTTCCACTTCATTTTCTTCTAACTCTTGTTTTAGTTCTTGTTCTTGACTCTTGTTTTAGTTCTTGTTCTTGTTTTTCTTGTTCTTCTTGCTCTTTTTCTGGCTGTTCCCGCTCTCCTCCTCCTCTCCCTCCTCCTTCATCTTCTTTTTCTTCTTCTTCTGTTATTTACCCAAAGATCTCTAACTTTCACAAATATAAAACCTATTGCAAACATAGAAGTCCAACAAGTTTTGTAAACTCAGCTACTTTAGAAGTTCAATCACTGAAAATCCTAAGTCTCCTTTAAAATCTAAGACTTGTTTTAAAAATTCAATTCTCTCAGTCATGGGCTCATATAAAATCAAAAGTAAGTTAAATATTTTCTTACCTCAAGAGTGAAACCAGGGTGCAACCACAATCTCATTAAAGTAAAACTATTCTCGCACACTATAATTAATTTAATATCTAATATCTGGAACACACTCATGATTTTCTGGGAGACTGGGCTCCTCCAAAAGGCAGTCACTTTTCAGACTTGCTCTCTTCTGCACCCAGAGCATGTCTTCTATGTTCAGGCAGGCTTTACCACATGGCTGCAGCTGTTCTTGACAGTCACTGGATGATACTGACATATCCAAAATGCTATGGCCTTTTACTAAAACTGGGCTTAGCTTTCACCAATAATCTCTCCTGGGCTCTCTCCTGACCTTTTTAATTCTGGGTCTTCAACTGCTAGTGAGTATTTACCTTCTCCACTGCATTCTCTTGCCCTCTCAGAATACCAAGCCTGGGCTGCTATAAGCCTTTCATGCCTTAAAACCAGCACCACTTTGGTAAATTATATACTACAAGTGTGGTGGCAGCGTGAGGTACAACCATGACTACTTCTGAAAGTGAGCTTCTGTGCATTGACTCTCAGAAAAAAAAAATTCCCAGAAGATTTCACCTGAGTGATGGTGGCGTTTTCTTAATCACCACTATTTCTCAGGTCCAGCTGAAGAGCATTGATTATCCCAGAAAAGCAAAGATTTCACTTTAGTGGTTCTGGTCTTTTGTTAATCACATCCAATTCTTCAGCTCCCGCTGACCAGACACCACACATTTTTCATATATATATATATATATATATATATATATATATATATATATATATATATCTCCCCATCGAGTATTTTCTTCCTTCTGAAATTTGACATGCCAAGCTTACATCATCTACATTGCCCACAACATTCTTATCTTCTAAGCTCCTACAAACCAGCCTGCTTAGCAGCTCTCAGTACTCAATGGGTTTTATAGCTCAATGTCCAAAATTCCTTCTAAGATCCTTCCTAAAATAACATGGTCAGGTCTGCTTCAGCAATACCCTGATCCTGGGACAAAATGTATATTAACCAGGGTTCTCTAAATAAACAAAATGTATATCATATATATAATACAATATACACATGTATGTATGTATCTATCTACTGGATTATGTGGTCCAGTTGTCCCACTTGATTCGCAATGGCTGTCAACCAAGGAAATGCCCGAGAATCCAGATGTTTTTCATTCCCGAGGGTGGGTGTCTCTGCTCATCTTCGGTATATGCCAGAATCCTGAAGAAGCAGGCCGTAATGCCAGTGCAGGAATTGACTTGCCAGTAAAGAGAACACAGGAAACAGGAGCAAGCTTCCCCCTTCTACTTCATTTATACATGATGCCAGCAAAAGGTGTGACCCAGACTATAGGTGAATTTTCCCACATCAAAATATCTGGATTAGAGCTATATCCTCTCCCCTCAAAAGATGTGGATTAAAAGGGAGTCACCCCACTTCAAGTGATTGAAAATAAATCCCTCACAGGTGTACCCAACCACATGGTCTTAACTTAATTTTCCCTGTAGTCAATTTGAAAGTCAAGAATAGCCACCACTATGGGACCATCCTACCATCTATGAGAGCTACAAACCATACCATCAACTCATTATGCTTGCTGTGATTAACAGTTCACAATGGGTTGTGATTGTTAATTCATTTACTAGGATTTTGTATGCTATTCTATGTGGATGTGGACTCAGACCCAGCAGTATGATGCAGAAGCCATGGTTTCTAATCGAAGGATACGCTGCATGATAAAGCAGGAAGTTTACATGCAAGAATGCAATTTTACACACCAAGATACTTAAATGAGTCTCAGTACTTTTACTTAAAGATTTCCAGCTTGATATTCTCCCGCAAACATTCAAACCCAGTGACGCAGGGTAGAAAGGGTCATACATAAAAAGGAGACACATATTCAATTCATTACAAGGCTTTGGTGACTTAGGAGGGAAAGGTTAGACAAATATCCTGCCAAGCATATTGTGGAGATGTTTTTGCAAAACAAAACAAAACAAAAAAGCCAAAAACCAAAAACAACCAAGTCTATCATTTCATTAATGCTTCATAATCAGTGTTAGAGACTGAGATGCACTCTCTGTTTAGTTGCGGATGACACAACTTTGCTAAAGATTTTCTCCAGGTGTATCCCATACCAAACTCCTAAGAGCCAAGTGATAGTAAGTGTTCAATTAGTAATTAGTGCCAGTCAGGAAATGGGTCAGGTGTCTGGACAAAGAGAAATCTCTTAACGCTACAGTCTACAACACTGTCACCTCATTCTCACCCCCCTTCTTCTTGAATGTTCACACAAACTGAAGCTGTGACTGGGTTCTCATAGAAAGACAAGGTCAAGTGTTTGACCTCAGAGGGACTTCTAGCAGTATTAATATCTCTGTTATCTGGAGACAGGATGATTATTAGTATGTATCAAACTTTACATATTCATGAATGAATCTCCAGGCATTTTCTCAAGTTGATAGTCCCCCTTAGGCTTTTTCTTCCCTCCTATGTTTTCTTCCTCTTTGCATTATTTTCTTCTCTCTTACAATTACTAAAGACCTATTTTGCATCAGGGATTTTGTTATGTTTGAGGCATATGAGGATGAATGAGATGTGGCTTTGCATATGGTAATTTGCTCTCAGGACAGATTGAAATAGTAAAAGCAGTAATGAAATGGAGACAAAAGCGGGAAATTAATTGATGTAAGAAAGTTCCTAGCAAACATGCATAAGATAAAAAGGAAGAAAGCAATTAGTTCTACCTGGAAAGGCCTTCTTACTGATGAAACATCAGAGCAGACTCTGAAAAGATTAATGGACTTTAAGAGGTACAGTAAAAGGAAAAAATGGTCTTGCTGCATTATCCATATACACTTGTAGATACATTAAAATGTGTGCCAGTTCTCAAGAAAGGACAAGGCCAGAGTCTCAGAGCCATATGATTTGAATGGAATTACACAGACTAACATTTAGAAACATGGCATTGGTAAAAATTGGATTTGAAAAGAAAAATCCTTCTGTTAATTTTTTTAAAATGTGAACAGAGCACATTTATATCTTGTTCATTAAGATTTATTATTTATGTCAATTGTCATCCCAGAATAATTAGTTAAATTTAAATTTTCACATCAGTTTACATTTGCAAATTGCAAAAATAATATGTGTGAATTTAAAAATTTATGTGTAATGTATTGCTTGTTTATTGGTATAAATGCAAAATATACATTACCTTCCCTATATCTCTGTCTGTCTCTCTCTGTCTCTCTCTGTGTCTCTGTCTCTGTCTCTCATATATTAGTGCCTGAGCCCATTCACTAAGACATGAAGCCCTGTTTCCTCTCTCAAAGTCCTAAGAAACAGGGTTCGCGTCTCTGTAGCGCCTCCACAGAACAGATCAAGCTAAGTTTGTATATGTTTCACTCTCAGTCTTTATATGCATATTATAAGATACACCAAACATGCCATATATTACATGTAAGGAAAACTGGTAATCAGGTCAAGGAGCAGTTTTAATGTTGCTAAAGAATTTTTGTAATGCAGTTGTAAATCTTGGTATGATACTATATGACTTTACCACTGATTTAATATTTATTTACTATTGATATTAAATAATCTTACTTTACTAGTAACGTCTTACAAAACTATGAAAATATAAATACAAAAAGATTGAAAACAGAAATACTTATTTGTAATTTTCTTGGAGACACTTGTTAGTTTCAAAAATCTGAGTTTTTGCATAATTCATTCATGAATATGCAAAAATTTTGATTCCTGATTCATTTGATTTCTTATAACTTTGGGACATGTTCACATTATACTAGATACATTTGATATTTCTCAGTATCCAGGGTTATTGAACATAAATACCAAACTTCAGCTCTCATATGCATACACTCTCACTAATCTCACTAATAATCTCTAGGTTACTCATATACAGTTTATAAGGGAAATGCTATGTGAATAGAGGTTATACTGTATAGCTTAGGTCCTAACACCAAGAAATAAATTCTCTAAACATTCATTGCACACCCAATTAAAATGTATTTTAACTCATAGTCATTGAATCCGTAAATGCAGAACTAGTGTCAGTAAATATAGAGTTATAAGATCTACCTTCGCCCAGCTGATAGAAGGAAATGCAGATACCCACAGCCAAACATAATGCAGAACTCATGGAACCTTGTGGAAGATGGGGAGAATGATTGAAGAAGCCAGAGAGTTTAAGGACACCACATGAAACACACCAAGTCAACTAACCTGGGCCCATAGGGACTCCACCAAGTCAACTAACCTGGGCCCATAGGGACTCCACCAAGTCAACTAACTTGGGCCCATAGGGACTCCTAGCTATTGAACTACCAACCAGAAAGCATGGAAGGGAAGGACATACTGTCCATAAATGTACGTAACAGATGTGTAGCTTGGTTTTCACATGGATTCCCTGACTTTAGGAGCACGTAACAGATGTGTAGTTTGGTTTTCACGTGGATTCCCTGACTTTAGGAGCCGAGGCTGTCACTGACTCTGGTGCCTGTCTTTGGATCCCTTTCCCCTAACTGGGCTGTCTTGTCTAGTATCAGTAGGAGGAGGTGCACCTATCCTACTGCAAGGTGAGTTGATAAGCATGGGGAGTTTCCACTTCTCTGAAGAGAAACCAGTGGGGGTGAAAGAAGGCCAGGTGAGAGAGTAGGAATGGGAAAAGAGGAGAGGAAGCTGCAATCTGGATGTAAAGTTAATTAATTAATTAATTAATTAAAAAGATCTAAGGGAGTATGTCTACCCACTTAATCATCCATCTATGTATCTATGTATCTGTCATCTATCTATCTATCCATTAATCCTTCTTCTATCTGCCTGTTTTAGTAAGGGTTTCTATTCCTGCACAAACATCATGACCAAGAAGCAGTATTCCTGCACAAACACCATGACCAAGAAGCAGATGGGGAGGAAAGGGTTTATTCAGCTTACATTTCCACAATGCTGTTCATCACTGAAAGAAGTCAGGACTGGAACTCAAGCAGGTCAAGGAGCAGGAGCAGATGCAGAGGCCATGGTGGGATGATCATTACTGGCTTGCTTCCCCTGGCTTGCTCAGCCTTCTCTCTTATAGACTACCAGCCCAGGGATGGCACCACCCACAAGGGTACCTCCCCCCATCCCTGCTTGATCACTAATTGAGAAAATGCCTTACAGCTGGATCTTGTGGAGGCATTTCCCCAACTGAAGCTCCTTTCTGTGTGATAACTCCAGCTTGTGTCAAGTTGACCCAAAACTAGCCAGTACACTGCCTATCTATTTTTCTGTAAGTTATTGCTTACAAAGAAAGAGAAATGCAGCCTCTTTTGAAAACTATGCTGGCTGACCCATTTTCTAAGTCATGTGTTTATGTGTCGCTCTTTCTTCATGATTTCATTGGGCATATTTAACACTTTATGAAAACAGTTTTGAGTGCTATGGTAGGCAAGTAGGATGTATCTCCTCTTGAATATTTTTTGACCTTCATAACTGGCAGCATATAGCACCAATCACATAGCCAACAACAACAACAACAACAAAAAATGAAAAAATAAAAAGAAACAAAGACAAAAACAAAAATAGTACAGTACAAGAACTCCTATCTCTCAGGAATCTTTACCACTTACTCTCATATGTGACAGACCCTCTTTCAAGAGACAGTGAGATAATAACTGCACATTGAATCAGCGAGGGCTTCTGGGGATAACAAAGGTAGGGGTTTCATAACTGGGATAATGTGTTCAACAAGACACATTCAAAAGAGGAGTCTAGCGCAGCATTTTATATCAACTGCAGTCTCTGTGCAGCACAATCTGGGAGACCCGCGACGAGTGAATTACAGTAATCAGCCTTCAATATGACAAAAGACTTAATCAGCATCTCCTTGCCTTTCTCACGAAGCCTCTCAATCTGGTGAGATCACAGAAATTAAAAAAAAAAAAAAAAAAAAAAAAAGACGTTTTGGAGATGGATACAAAATGCTTCTCAAATGATAATGTTAAAGACAATGGAAAAGTAGGGGAAGGCACATACAAGTTTTATATTTCTGAGATGTCTGAAACAGGATTCTAATCAGAAGCACTCCCCCAGTGCTTAGCCATAAAAACCAGCTGTCTAACTAGCATTAGGGAGAACTTAGGTCAGTCTAAGTTTCTTTACTCTGAAATTTTACACTAGGGAAATCTCTATTTGATTGAATAAAGCAAAGGTAAAACTATGACTGTTAAATACCAAAGAAGGGGGCACATGGGTCTATTCATAGGAAGGTGATCTGTGCAGACTGCAGAGGGAGAGGATTCTCCTTTCCCTTTATCCCTATGCCAGGGATCCCACAAATCCCTTCCCTTCCCTAACTCTACTCCCCAGTGTCACTTCCAAGTATGCATTGAATTAATGCATGGAGAACAAATGCTCTCATTAATTTTCGATTAGATTAGATTTCTTAAATGGAGTTCCTGGGAATTTCTTTTAAAAGATACTAGTTTCAACCTCTACCGTGAACCTTAAAAGTGATGTTACAGATCGTCTCACAACCCATGGATCACTTAAATTTCTATTATGTTGATTGGACACAAGACAGAAACAACTCAGAAGGAAGAATCGCTAACTTTTGCCACATGTTTCAGTAGGTTCCTTACATGACTGCTTGGATAAATACATGAATGACTTGGGGCCAGAAGCATGGGTAAAAGGAGACAGTTCTGAATGGGAACAGGGAGCGGAGAAAGAGGAGAAGGACCTATATAGCCCATATATAAGCTTCAGTGGAAACTCAGTGACCTACATTATCCAGCTACTTCCCAACTGCTACAGTTTTTACCACTTCTCAAAAAAGTAAAGGCATCTGGAACCAGGTATATAACACATGGACATGCAGGGGGTATTTTATATCCCACCTTTAACTACTGACTTGTTTTCCTCACTTAAAAACCCAATTATGCTTGACCTTTCTCAAACTTATGAAATGTTAGGGTCCTTCATTTTTCAAGTAGAAGAGTTTACCCTGGGGATGTCTTGTGATTTAAACAAGTTTAGCAAATTGCAGAAAGGATCAATCTAAACTGTAGAAATGATACTTACCTAAAATGTATAAAAATTAGAAAGAAAGTTCAATACAATTACTGTATGAATTCACAGTGGTCCTGGAATTCTTAAAGTGAAAAAAATTAATTTTTATTTATTATGAAACTGTTCCTAAAACAGATCATGACAAGCAAGCAAAGGAGGAACTGTCTGTGAGAAATAGCAGACAGTAAGAAGAATAACAGCTGTAGGGAAGGGCAAGGAGCAAAGGAAATTGATAATTGCAAAATAAAGTAGTAGATATATATGAAAATGGCATAACTAAACCCATAATCTTGCATGCTAACTTGAATAAATTATTAAGAAAAAACATCACGTCAAGGAGCTTAACTAGCTGGCCCAGAAATAAAAAAAAAATGTCAAATATCATTTTGAAAAATTATGTTTATAATTTGCTTCCACATTGCAATGGAATCTTAAATATACATGACCTCTTCAAAATGCAGCTGATCACAACAACTGTGTGGCTATCAGCACATTAATGCAAAAGCACTAATGTCCACTGGCCAATATGATAAAAAGTGACCTGCATTTTGCGTTTTGGTTATACAACAGCATTTTTGTATTACTTTGTCTAACATAAAGCTCTTATTTGTCTTATTAAAATCAAAGCTGGACCCCAACAAGCACATCTAGTGAAATGAAGATATAAGTGTCTTAGTGTCCAACATGTCCAACTCTTTGAACTACAAATATGTGAAGACAAACAGCCTATTCTAACTACTCATTTTTCTGTTTTCTGTTAGATGGTATAAAGCACATTTTTTTTAATAAAGAAGATTTTTTTTTTCTTGTCCGTAAACCTCCCAAAGTTGCTGATTTTGTGATGAAAATGTGGGCCAAAGCAGCTGAGACTTACAATGTGATTTCAGTCTGCTACTTTAGGAGTTCCTCAATGTCTCACAATGCTGTGGAAGTGAAATCCCCTGTCCTATGAGTAAGACTAAAAATCTCAAATAGCATGTATAGCCAGGACCCAACACAAAGATAAAAAATTCATTGATAAAAGGCACAAGCAGTTTCTACTACGCTGTCTTTATAGCCACAGGGTAGCTAGAAAGAAAGGTCTAGAAATTCTGTCTTGGATTTTGTAATGAATTACTGCAAGTACTGGGGTTAAGATTAGAGGCAGTGGGCTCCGGCAATCTGTTCATTATACAGTTTGAACCAAAGCCAATTACTTGTGTTGTGTGTCCTGAAGTAACCTTAGAGGGAATTCCCACTTGCTTTAACAACCAGAAAAGTTACTCCCAACATCTTAAAAAAGAAGATAAAGAGCAAAGCTGCTAGACATAAAACTTTTCAGCTTGATGTCACTGAACTATTCACACAAGGCAGTATTATCACTGAATTGATAGGTTCATACATGCCCTGGTTCTCAGCAACCCAGCCTCATAACTATACAGCAAGTACTTCTGAACTGTTGCTATCTGGAAAAGAGTGGCATTCTGTCAATGTCTTTTTCCATTTGGTGAGAAAGCGACAATATATTCATTATATTTGATGACAAAGGGGTAACTTGGTTACTGGAGAACACTGATCTTCAAAGCATCCAAAACTGGCAACACAAGTGCCATCAACAACCTTATACTTAAGGGAGTAAGAGAGGCAATGAGATACAAGACAGCACTTTCCTATAGCAATATCTATAAATTAGGAAAAAGAAATAGAGTAGCCATGTCATGATTATTTTGTTTGGGGAATTTAAACATTGCTTTGACACAAATCCAAACAAATGTATAGAAAACAAAAAGGCATAGTTCTGAGCTGGAGATAGAACACTGTAATAGTACTTATCTAGGAGGTTAGAAATCTTGGATGTTCCCATCAGTGGAAAGAAAAATAAAAAACAAAAAAACGAATTACAGCTGCAGAAGAAGGAAGAGGAGGAGGAGGAGGAGTTGAAGAAGAAGAAAATAGTAAAGACATAGTATGATTATCTGCATGACCATGATGATGAGTCTTCTAGGTTCTGTAAAGGTGAGGGAACTAAAAAGTTTGGATATGTGTTACTGTGAGACTATGACCTAACATGGTACATTCATATTATGAAAATCTATTTGCCTGTAAGGATCAACTGTACTGCAAAAAAAAAAGTTTCTAAATGGCATTCACTGTGTAAAAACAATTAAATGTGATAAAATGATAGAGTTATGTTTATAATTGTGATTTGCATGTTTATAAGCATAGACACAGATAAATACTAAATGCATAATAAACTTTGATTTGTGCAGAGGGTGAACAATACATATCAATGACCAAATTATATGAATGGATAGAGGGCTATGTAATGATTTTTAAAAATCAAATTTGGGGGTATACAAGCAGGTTTGCAATACTTAATAGTAAAATTACTACTAACAGACGTACCTTCATAAACTTCATATCTCCACAAAGAACTTAGCAGTGTCTGTCTGTGTATTGGACATTCTCTGCGGGGATCTGCAGGGCTCTGGCCCATCTGGAGTGGCCAAAGAGTTGGGCTTTCTGGAGGGGGGGGGGCGGAGGTCAGATCAAGGGGAGCTGCCTTGTCTCTTCTGAGGTCTCTGCTGCTCTGGGGTCCATACAGGCTAGGACGTAAGGTCCGGGCTGAGTTGGAAGTGATGTGGTGGGCTTGAGCAGATGCCAGAGACAAAAGCTTCCAGAGAGAACTTTATCCAGTCCAGCGGGACATAAGTTATTCCATGGTCCTCGAGGGGGATTCCAAACCTAGAGAGGAATGGGATAAAGGAAGAGACGGAGACCATGCATANTCGTCATAGTCTCATTTACTGGGTGAAAAGGCTCAAGTTAAATAGTATACAGAGAGGGGTTAGGAGTCATCGAAAGGAAGTAGTGAAGGACAGATGGGGGCGGCTTTCAGTCCACAAGTCTGAAATTTTCAGTGATTCAACTCAGGTCCTTGACGTCACTGCTCCGGAACACTGGGCGGCTTATCTCGAAGCTCCGGTCCTCCTATCAGCCCAAGATGACAGTTTCGGGCAGCTCTGGAATACTGGAAGACTCTTGTAACAGTCCTTGATGTTTGTTTAGGGTTGGAGTCTTGCTGATTCCCACGAAATGGCCTTGCAGAGAGAGGGGAAAGGGCTCCTGACAAAGAACTATATGGCTCCCAGCTGCATGCTGTGAAAATGCCTGGACTTCGGGATGCCCGGGATGTAGGATGCCTGGGTTTTCTCAACCTGGTCCCTGACAGAACTTCCTGCCCCAAAGTGTTTCAGCTCTATAAGACAGACACTGTTAGATGGTTCATGAGGAAATATCTCCTGTGTTTTATTCCTTGTGTATAGGATCTTATATACATTTTGGGGCAGGTTGGGGTCTAAAAGCATATGCTTTCTATTGGCTTGGTCTAAGATGTTAGGGATTCCTCATTTGCAAGTGTATGCACTTCAGAGTTTTCCCTACCTAACTGATTGTCACAGTCTTTTCCATGGTGTGTCTTCATCACGTGATCCAGGGCAGGAACTAGTTCTGGAGTATATGAAATGCCTACAACCCTCAGATATGAGAACTCACCAGGTTTTCTGAATCTCCTCAACCTTACCAGTCTTTTTCTGGTGACAGGGTTCCACTTGCCCCACACAGTACTAATGCATTTTCTCTTCCTTTCCCCCCCTCCTTTCTGTACTTTCTCAGGTTTCTAATCCAGTTGTTACTTTTATGGTAGAAAATATAATACATATGAACTGTTAAAATGTAAATAACACCACGTTCATTTTAAATACATGTCTGCTTTACTTCTGTTTGGTGTTTTACTCCTCTGAATTGATTCTAACAATTCATTCATGTTGTTCACGTTATTAATGAATTTGTGAGCCAAAGAATAATTTATCTTTGATCTTAGAGCCTCCAAGCGTTTTGGTGATCCACTCATCCTCTAGGGGAATTGGGGTGTGTGATAAATTGCAGGATTCTTTCACTTTCAGGCTTTTCCTGGGTAGATAAGTCTATGTTGTGAGTTATACTTCAGTGTGGTAGGCAGCTTGTTTTCCAAAGTATATTTTTACTTATGTATTTACAAAGTATATTTCTTATGCCTTATGCAAAAAAGGGTTTCTGAAGGTTGTCGATGAATGCCTATGATTACATTCAGATTCAACATTAGTTGTGCGGACATATACCAGTTAAATATCAACAGAAAACCAGGTCTTCTCTTCATAGTACTTGATATATGCATATGTGCGCCTGTGTATCTACCCCTCTGTGTGCGACTTGCTCATTTCTTAATGAATGTTCTGCTGATGTTCATTCTTCTACTTTGTTTCTCACAGCTATTATAAAAACTGCCCTTCCTAACATGGACAGAGAGGCCAAGGAGGAGTACCTGGTCGTAATCCAAGCCAAAGATATGGGTGGACACTCTGGTGGCCTGTCTGGAACCACAACACTCACAGTGACCCTTACTGATGTTAATGACAATCCTCCAAAATTTGCTCAGAGTAAGTGATTTCCTGTACTCGCCGAGAATTATGTACATTTTTACTATAATTTTCCTCAGCTTTGCGGAAACTGATAACAGCCAGAGACTGCTTACTTCCAAATTTTTCCTAACAGAAATTTATATCCATTTTCATAATTTCAAGGACATGGAGAAAACACCAAATATCAAGGGGATAATAGGTAATGGAATAGGAAATAACCTGAGAGAGTAAAGAAAATTCAGCTTAGATATTGATCCATTATCAATCCCATTGTTGTAGAAAATAAACTCAGTCTCAAATGGGAAAAGAAACTATACATTAAAGGTGTTTCCAGACAGACATGCTACTTCTTACTGGTGGGAGAGAGATCACTCATCATTGATTTTCTCCTCCTAAGGGTAGACTCTGCTTGAGTGATCTCAACGGAATTCCAGGCAGCCACAATCAGTGGTCCTTGGAGATGATCACTATTTTCTTACATCCACGTCCTCTCATGAAACATGTCTTAAGAGCATTTACCAAATAATATTACATGGCAGAGTGATTCATTAAAGTTTTTCAGACAGATCAGTATGATTCTTGAACTGAGAAATGAAGGATACATGGAAATACATGGAACAGGATGAAATGAATAAGCCAACAGAGGAATTATAGTCACTGAGGCTAAATATCTGCAGCAAAAACATATATCCATAATACTATGTGTGCATATTAGTATACATATATCCATGTATAAAGATTCTGAACAGGAGTAAATTGGATGCTTTTTTTTTTCTGTCTAGCTTTTTTTTTTTGATTTCCTCTATGCTCAACTGTGTTGTCAATGAAAAGATATTCAGCTATGCTGGAAATATACACAGAAGCCATAGTCATATGAACCACTATTTCCTTATGTAATATTTCATCGATAGGTACAAAATTATTTCTAATTTATGGACATTGTAGCTAATATGGCCCTAAATTTGTACATGCCTGTATTATTAGCATTGTACTAAATTTGTACATGCATTCACTAATTATGAAATTTACATGCATGTATATACATATGCACATGCATTATATATATATATATACACACACATATATATATATATATATATATATATATATATATATAATATTGTTTGTATTGTTAAATATATAGTACAAAAATGATAAGGATTTTGGTGTCATTGAAACTCAGAAAACCAGTGATGTATGTTTACTGAAAGGCACTGAAAAATTAGGCTACAGATACATGAGCAGTTACTGAGTTAGTACACCATGTTAAATAGCATGATGTTAGTGTAAGAGCATTAGGAAGTTATTAAGATACCTTTATTTGTAGGTGAATTGACTGAGTTTTCCCAAGAGAAATAATAAATAGATAAATAATTATTTAAAGATTTCTGGTGTCTTCACCACATTACAGCTCAGCCACACTAAGTTTACAAACATGAGTATATTACAAACATGCCTTTCGAATGTGTTAGGAGCCATGGTACAGGTATAAGCAGAATAAAGTATATGGCCTCTCAATACATAGGTGTTAATTATGGAAGCCTAAGGATGTGCTGTCTTATGAATTTAGGAGAGAGTTTATCACATTTCTGATATCACCAGCTAACTACCTGCTGGAGATTCCTCCTAGCTTAAGAAACACCACATGAAAACTATTTTTTTTTTGAAAAGAATGAGAGGAACTAGGAAAGGAAAGGAGAAAGAGGAGGGACAGGGTAAAGGTCTAAAATGACATATTTGATAAGCAAATTGAGCATTCATTCATAAATGTTCCAAGGTAGAATGTATAGAAATATATTTTCATATAGAGATGTATACCTTCTATTTCTGCCTTTTTTTGAATTATGAACCTCTTAGGGACCTGTATTGAAATAATCCATCCTACCTCTTCTATGGTCTTTTATACGCCTTCCTGCTACCCTCACTCATTAATACGTAGCTCATCTTTTACTGAAAGGTGATTATTTCAATTCAACACTTGTAGGTGCGTTTCATTTTTTTTTAAAGATTTATTTATTTATTTATTTATTTATTATATGTAAGTACACTGTAGTGCGTTTCTAAAGCAATTTCCTTGTGCAAAAGTAACGATTATTAACTGTGTTTGCCCAGATAAAGGTAAAAAGAAGCCTCACAATGGCAGTGGATAAAGGAATGCTGTGTTTAGTTAGCTTTTCAAGGCTCCCTGATGTGGAATTGGCAGGAAGGGGAGGTCCAACGACTGACTATTTACTTTGTAAGCACACCAAGGGAATATCCCCCAAGGTTACCTAGAATACAAACTTAGAGAGTACTGGGAAGCTTGGGTTGGACATGAGGAAGATTGTCTTTGCCTGCTTTATTACATTTGCGCTGTACTTGAAAAATGGTTTTGTTCCTCAGTCCCATAGTTTTACAATTCCAAGAAATAATTTTGCTTTGTCATTAACAAAGAGAGCTTAAGGAAGTCTGCTTATCAAATTAACCAATCAAATTCTATTGGATAAACATACCATGGTTATCCAGGGATTTAGTGTTTGAGCTTAAGCTAAAATTAGGTAATGTTCTATAGATTTCTTTTCTTTTCTTTTTTTTTTTTTTTCCATTCTGTTGTGATTTCTGTAGGACTTGGTCTTTTTGGTTGTCTGAGTTTGGGTTTGCCTGAAACAGGCTCTGAGACCGGAATCTTATTATACGTAATTTAACTCCCCCAAGGAGCACCAGCAGGGAAGTAAAAAAGGCAGGTGTACAGGATCCAAGCACTTAACACTGTGGCTGAATGTACCTTTATCCTACTGAGAAATATCCGAACTGTTGAAAAATATAAGAAAAAAAAAACAAAACAAAAAACAGTAACAACTCAAAGTTATCCTATCAGACAGGGGGAGAAGTCTACTATTTCATAAACTAACTCCTGCAACTCTTTGATGACTGTTTCCATGGCACGAATCAATGCTTGAACAGTTCCTCCAGCCTGACATGCAATGGATGAAATAGAATCTGAAGGCAAGATAAAACCCCGAGGCAAAGAAATATGGGAACAGGTAGACAGATGTAGGGCAGATGAGCAGTAATGTGTTAATGGCCAGGGAGAGTGGTCCACTA
Source organism: Mus pahari (assembly GCF_900095145.1). Taxonomy (NCBI): domain Eukaryota; kingdom Metazoa; phylum Chordata; class Mammalia; order Rodentia; family Muridae; genus Mus; species Mus pahari. Next base: position 23,110,676 of record NC_034609.1, on the reverse strand, counting down.
CCATAAGATTCCACTATACCAATAAAGATAACTGCAACCAACATCACAACGAAGAAATTGGAATAAAAAATAGGACAAATGCCACTGATTAGACATGCTTTACTGTCCCCACAGGAGAATGAAAACACATTGTAATTGTATTTTGCCTAGGGAGTTTTGAAGGTAGGATTCTAGTCTTCAGAGCAATGAAGAATTTAGTGACAAGAGGAGTGTTTCATGTATCTGGATAGCTTGCTGCAGGGCATGGCAGAAGTTTAGTAATTGGATTTTATCAAAAACGGTCTACAAGTTTGTAAATATAGAAGTAAGTTCAAAAGTGACTTTCAACATGTTACATATTGCATCTCTCTATGCTGAAATGAGCTTAATATTTTATGTGGGGCAACAATGAATATTCCCACAGGCAGACAATGTGATTTTACAGAATTTAGGAAAGGAAATTCTTATAGACACACTAATATTCTGGTAGGGCTACTCCAAACAAATAAGTAAGTTAATAAGTAAGAGAATAAGTAAGTTCTCTGTCTCTGAATAATGATGAGATGACTCACGACTTCTGGGAAATATTTGTTTTACATTTGTTTAGATGAGTATGCTTTTCACAGAGGAGATATTTTTCCACTTCTATTACTATCTTGGTAGTATCTCTAGAGATATCCAGAATATAGAAAATATCCAATTAATCTTGCTAAATTAATTAGCGAATGGATAGGGTTTCTACAATACTCAGTGTTCTTCATCTTTTCAAAGGTTTGTATCACTTCTCAGTACCAGAAGATGTGGTCCTTGGCACTGCGATAGGAAGGGTTAAAGCTAATGATCAGGATATTGGTGAAAACGCACAATCATCCTATGACATCATCGATGGAGATGGGACAGCACTATTCGAAATCACTTCTGATACCCAGGCCCAGGATGGTGTTATAAGACTAAGAAAGGTAAGCTAAAGGGTATTTTCTTCATTTTCTAAAGATCTTTGAGAAACACAGCGTTTGAAATCTCTGAGTACTGGCTAGACAGAAACAACCCAGAGTTGGTAGATATTTAGATTTCAGATGAATGGTGGGTTGAAAAGTATACATAACAGAACTATTCAGAATTGCCAGTCTCTTAGGGCCACATCATGTTTCAGATGTCCCCCTGGTAAGCAGTCACCATGCTGTCGCTAGCCACCTAATACTTGTCTGCACATTTATGATTCATTGAGTTATTCAATAGACCAAAAAACCAAACAAACAAACACAAAAACAGTCACTCAGTCTTTATGTGGGGCACTGAAGTCACTGCCCTGAAGGGGACCCTTAACCAATGGAGAGAAAAGATGGATAGACAGTGGCTACTAGCTGATGAAATTACTCCGGGGTACAATTACCTACAGTTTAAATGGATTCTCAGAGGGGACATGTGTCAATTGCCCCCCAGGAGTAACAAGTTCAATAGATTCTAGACTTTTTTCCTGTGTAACTGTCGTATTTTTGATCCCCTGTTTCTTTAAATGTCCTTCCAAATACAATGGCGTTTTCCCTGAGCTTTATTGAAAATTCTGCTTAAAAAGAAACTCATTGCTAAACAAGAAGCTCAGACTTCAGCATCTTATGTAGCTCTGAAGCTCAATCTGAAGAATGACTCTTCTATAACTGATTGCTTCAAATATGTCAAAAGTCCGAGCTGTGGGGAAAATAAATCTCATGGTGTCCTTGTTCCAGAGCTTAGGCCATTAGTACAGGAAGACAACCTCCTAAAGAAAATGAAGATTTGAACCATTTTGGCCATTGAAATATGTCTCTTTTTCTACATAATTTTGGTAATGTTTTGATTTTATACGGGAATCACTCTAGATGGCTCTCAATTTCTGTTCTTCATCATGGAATCTATCTTCATAAAAAGCATGCTGCAAAGAGGTCATGAAGAATGGTATAAACTTTTACTCATGTTAGATCCATCATTGTGAATGCCATGATACTTTGCTCAACATTATTCTTCACATCTTTTTCAAATGCTATTTTAAATAGATTTTCTAATTTATGAATAATCAGTGATGATATACACCATTAGGAACCAATAATGTTTTTTGCTGCTGTCTTGATTAGCATTAAATTGACACAGTGTTAAGCCTACAAAGTGGTTCTATCATGTTGCATGATAATCTAAATCAGTTGGAGATGTAGCTCAGTGGGCTCTGTTTGTCATTCATGAGTAAGACCATAGAATTCGATCTTTGGCAGCTCAGCAATATATGTGGAATGGTACTGCTCTAAATTCCATATTGAAGAAGAATTAACAATGTAAACCTAGAATTTTCTGGCTATTTTTTAAAATAAAATGCTTACAAACGATGTTGGGGACAAATGCATATATTTATTGTAATTCTTCAATGAGCAGCATTATTCTAATGCCAGGATCCAAGTTCAGAGCTTTGAGCTAAGAATAAAAAATATTTAAAGGTTAGCATTGGCTGTATAATTATGTTTAAGCCAATTACTGAGCAACTCACAACCAAATTTCCTTTGCCTAAAATTTTCTAATGACATTTTTATTGTCTTTAACTGCTACCCATTGTTCCTGTTAGGTGATTTTATAAACTGAGGCAATTAGTTGTTCATTGTAATCATGTCTACTAATATTTATAAACCTGGAGGCATATGCCATGACCTTAGTATCATGACATACAAAACTAATTTTTAGAGACTGAATATAAGGGATCATATTTCAACAGGCCACTAGGCTACTATTTATTAACTGATGAAACCCTAAGGACACGAGAGGCTACTTGGACACATTATAGTTAAGCTGGACTGAAAATTACAGACAGAAAAACAAACAAATAAACAACAACAACAACAACAAATTGGCCTTGGAAAACTGCTTTGTTTTGTTTATTTATTGAAGCAAAACCTGGACATAGAACCTATTTACCCATTTGGGCAGAGTTGTCTATGGGATCTTTTTAATGAAATAATCTAGGAACTATGTGGAGAATGCCTACAGAGCTATTTGATATTGACTTTTGTCAGAGCATGAGGTGAAGGAAAGGGAAGATATTGATCAAAGAGTTCAAAAAATCCAAACCTGGACAAAATTTAGTGATAGTTTGTGCAGCATTATGGCCATTTCCACAAGAATTGATGTTTTTTGTTTGTTTTTGAAGGTGAGAACTCTTTCCCATTAATTATTTAATTTATTTTTTTATTTCTTTTTTTCCCAATTTTTATTAGGTATTTACTTCATTTACATTTTAAATG
>NC_034609.1:23105219-23107244 GCF_900095145.1 Mus pahari | reverse complement strand
TTGGGTACTTTCTCTAGCTCCTCCATTGGGGGCCCTGTGTTCCATCCAATAGCTGACTGTGAGCATCCACTTCTGTGTTTGCCAGGCACTGGCATATTCACCAAAACTGATAAGGGAGTGAGTGAAGGATATGTCAACTTGAGTTGAACAAGTTCTCTTTTTATATACTAGCCTACTTTTTTGTACCTTAAACTATACATTTTTCAATTAAGTAAATTAAATTAATATCAAATTAAAATTACTATTTGTCAATTAAAATTAATATTATTATATTACACAGAGCATGGTTTAAATATATTTTTGAAGTTCCTGTAATAACAAAACTATAATAGTGTGGATGATTTGCAAAACTTCATCTCATTGTAAATAATTTTTTTCCAAACTAAATACATGCACATTGTTATTTCATAATCAACAGGGAAGTACGTTTGCACTGTTTATCAGAAAATGTTGAAGAGAAAAGTTAATTCCCATCATATCTGAATTCAAATATAAAAGTCAACATTGGAGGGTGAAATAAGAATATATATTTAATCTTGCACAAGTGCTCCGATGCTTTTGTCCCAGGTTCCATTTTCTAAAAATCTGCATTGCAGATTTAAAACTCTGTTTCTTCTGAGAAATTGTGATGCATATATAAACTATCTATTTGAATCTTGACAGACTTACATTCTTAAAATCTGGAATCTCATAACTTGCCAAGAATTTCCCTAGATGGGTTCTGATGTATGTAAGGGGGAATAGAGCCACTTACCTTGCTCGATTTACACCAGTCACTGACAAAAATCTTGCAGACTGTTAAGGAATGAATGATGACTCTTTCAGAAATAACATCAGGAATAGAGAAATGATGTAATTTCAATTTTTAAGTGGCTGCTGTGCAAAGTCAGATCTAGCTGAGTCTATTTATTTGCCTTTACAATTTTTTTCCAAATGTAAACAAAAATAGGTTCGCATGTGCAAGCATATCACTTTATCTGATTACCTGCTCCATAGCACAGCACTTTTGACAGAAACCTAAGAATGTCCTAAAAGAAATAAACCACATTTCTGTCACATAATCAGTGAGAGTAGAAATGTTTGGGAAATTATATAAAGCACTCTTTGTTAGGTTTAGTGCTACATCATGCTTTTAAATATCTCTTTGGGCTAAACAATCATCATTTCTAGTCTTTCCATTTCATACACTGTGCAGAACCGATAAAATATTGTTCCAAGTTAGAGATTGTATTCGGTGCCACCTTATCTGCCACCAGCAGAAGCTCGGTTAACCAAATGTTTAGCATGCTGGGCATGTCATCACTAGTAAAATTTTATTATGACGCTGAAGTGAGAATTTGATGCTACAATTCATGACTGTGAATATTTTTGTGAATTCTAAGTGAAATGAGCAAAACACAACAGAACAATAGGAGATTAGCCTCTCTGAGCTTGTATAATAAACAAGTATCAATAAAGGCCTGTAAAATTTACAGGTTGACTCTGGGGAAACGTAGCCCATTAGGAGTCACAAACTAGCTTAAATGGGAATAACTTCCATCCACCCACATTATAGTCATTTGTTCTTGCTTCTGTGGTTTAGTGAGAAGAATTCATCTTTGTTATATTTTTTTAACAGCCTCTGGACTTTGAGACCAAAAAATCCTATACTCTGAAGGTGGAAGCAGCCAATATCCACATCGACCCACGTTTCAGTAGCAGGGGACCCTTTAAGGATACAGCAACAGTCAAAATTGTAGTAGAGGATGCTGATGAGCCTCCTGTCTTCTCTTCACCGACTTACCTCCTTGAAGTTCATGAAAATGCTGCTTTGAACTCTGTGATTGGTCAAGTGACAGCTCGTGACCCTGATATCACTTCCAGTCCAATAAGGTATATTGTTTCTAACTGTAGTACAAAGTGCTTGATTGGACAAGAGAAGGAGCCCTGGGACTGTGCCTCTGTGATGAAGAAATTTGCATTATTTATCCTCTCTCTCTCTCTCTCTCTCTCTCTCTCTCTCTCTCTCTCTCTCTCTCTCTCTCT
>NC_034609.1:23088979-23105180 GCF_900095145.1 Mus pahari | reverse complement strand
GTGTGTGTGTGTGTGTGTTATACATACAGTCTACTAAGTCACAGACAATGCCTAGGAATAGGAATGTCAAAATAAGTCAAGTTTTTCCAGCTCTTGGAGAGCTTGAAGGAGATGAAAAATTACAAATGTTTTGTAGCACTTTGGGGAGAATCTTTTACATTTCATGCTTTATATATTTTATATTTTTAGTATTGCATGAGCATTGCCAGTTTGTACTTTGTCGCTTCTGACAGATATAGTGAATTATATTTTAGAATTCAGAAGTATGAGACCACCGTGTCAATGCATTGGATGTCCCTATCTTGTTTCTGAATGTGGCTTTGAAATTACCTTATTTTCTGTTTCTGAGCTTTTCTGATAAGTCAGCACATCTAAACCAGTTTCTTTTACAAAAAAAAAATATTTCAGTGTCATTTTAAAAATGCCTTGTGTTTATATTTTTGCTCAGAATTTTATCCTAGGATGATAACTAAATCACTTCAAGTTATTTTTTTCCTTGCTGTAAGAAATGAAGCTCAAATAAGTTTCTAATTTTTATGTTGATTTATAGACATTACTTTCTCATGTAGAAGCCAACAAAGGAAAGTGTTGTTGCTCAAGCTAAATAAGTTTCTTGCAAAATCAAACCCAATACCTCTTATGTTGTGTGCTGGTCTCTAAGGAAGAAGTGTTGGCTAATGATGTACTTGACAGTGGATTTTAAATATGGTCTGATAAATGTGTGTGTGTGTGTGTGTGTGTGTGTGTGTGTGTTTGTGTGTGCATGTATATATATTTGTGTGTGAGTATGTGTGAGAGACAGAGACAGAGAGATAGAGAGAGATACAGGTAGAGATAAAATGGTTATAGAAATACTAAACTTTTCAATTTCTAAGCTACCATTATCTAGGACTGTCATCTTTGCAATGATTTTTTTTATGATAAACTCTATAAAATTAATTTTCTGAATCTTGTGTATGCAGTTTAAATTTTATAATACTATTTCAGTTCTTAGATACTAGATGCTGTTCTATGTATTTTTGTTACGCTTATGCCTTAGAACTTTCATGTCCTTCAACTACTGTGCATCTTAAAAAAATATAGACTTTGGTGGCAACAAATTATTTATGGTTGTTTTGTGTTTTGTAATTATATAGATGCATATACTTAACAATAATAATTGGAGAAGAGGTAATTAATTTGAGAAGCTGTAAAAACATATGGGGAGATGGAGTGTTAATGGGAGGGTTGAAAATGATATAAATACAGAACTTGCATGTGATATTTGAAAAGAAAGCACACTTTGAATAATTACTCAATATATTATTTTTCATTAATATTTACATATAAAAGTAAATATATGTTAAGTTCCCTTTACTTGCACGGTGATAAAACTGTGAGGTTGAGGTCAAATGTTTCAGAACATTCAGTTCCTCTAATGACAGAAGGCTGGACTAAAATTGGAGTTATTTTCACAGCTATCAAAGCCTATATATATATATATATATATATATATATATATATATATATATGTGTGTGTGTGTGTGTGTGTGTATCTAAGTAATATATATATATATATATATATAAAGATAAGTAATATATCAAGATAAGTGAAATATATATATATGTATATATATTAAACTTATCTTGATATTTGATATTTGAGGCAATAAAAATACAGACCCTTGAGGATAAAACAGAAAGGATTCTGGAGAAAACAGCTAAGAAGGTAACACTCTGTGTGAGAATCTGACTAATGGCCATTAGCATCTCAGAAGCCCAGACACGCAGAATGCCCTTCATCTGGTTGAAAGAAGTATATCTGTGAGAAGGTCAAATGTGAAACATAAAAGTCAGAAGAATCCAGAACACTTTCATAGGCTTCCACTTCCCACCTACATTGTGAAATTGAGCAGTGTCTGTGGTGGGATCTAACATGCATGGTCATGCAGTTTTATTTATTGCAAGAATATGTGACCTTGTTTTCATGTTCCTCCCATGTTCTCTATAAGGAAAAATTCTTACTTTACTCATAAGTCCAATCATGAGCTCAAATATGAGGGGAGTGAGTGAAATGGCTGCAACTAAAGTCTCATTATGAGGATAATTTCAAATCTTGCTGTGACAACATTTCAATTATTACAAGAAACTACAAATAAGTGCTTGCAACTATAATAAAACATGATCCCTAAAAAAATAAAGGATATGCATATGATCACACACAGGGAGACACACAGGCACATACACAGGCACACATAGACATGGAAAAATATTCATTCAAGCACACACATAGACACAGAAAAAATCACACATTTAAACACACACATATCTATATTTCTCTCTGTGTATCTCTGTCTTTCTGTCTCTCTGTGTCTATCTGTCTATCTATCTATCTATGGTGAAAATCACAGTAATGGCAATGATATTACTATGGAATGGCATATTTTTAATCAAGACTAGATTTGAAGAACTTAATGACTCAAAATGAAAGTAACAGTTGAATCACAGAACATGGCACAAACCAAGGTTACTGTCCCTCTCATTATTTGTACAGATTTTAAAATCTCTCTATTGTACTGGTAGAACACCAGTTTTATTGAAGTAACTGCAGCCTCCAGGTAGCCAGGCTGTGAGTCTCACTGTAACTGATTACAGCCATATCTATTATTGTCAATGGAAAGTGACAATAATGGCTGTTCAGAAGAAGCTAGGGACTCTGCAGAAGCAACTATCCAGCTTTAAAGCATGACATTTTTTTCAGTCCGGCATTAAGGTGGTACTGGGAAAAGATGTACAGATCAAGTGTGATTTGGTGACAGACATATCAGTGCTTCTAATATATGCCAGGCAAGTGTGAGTACTTCAACATTGCTAGTCCCCTACAAAGAAGAAAAAGATGCTGTTTGAAAGCACGTGAGGTAGACTTTGATATGTCAGAGATAATGTGGGCCCCACAGAGCCCTGGTTGGCAGGTGAATTGGACCATGGAGGGGACACTACAATGAACTAATGCTTTTCTTCACCATTCAAGTACCATCTCTGTATTTCTGCAACCTTCCTATGCCAGGCGGCTCACAGAGTAGCTTCCCCATGTCTGTACACAAGGGGTTAATTTGTCGTAAAAATTAAGTCCTGTGACTAACCAGGTCAGCGCATAGGTATTATAAGTCCAGCAGATGGGTTTAGAACAACTTTTCCTTTCAAAATAGATCTAGCGAATGTGAAACTTCAGGGAATCTCTGGGCAACGGATCGCTGTGCATTAGTTTCTCTTTAGAGCTATTGTGTTTCATATGCTGACAAGAATGTAACCATCTTTCGGGATAATATTTGCTTTGCCACCCAGCAAAAATAAATATCGTCAGCTATTGTGGCATCTGCCATGTTAAAGAATGTAGTCATTTGCTGGCTCATTGACTTTCTGTTAGATTTTATTTTTGAAAGCAGATCCTACCCAGAAATATCACGCATTTTGAAATACTTATACCTATATCGAGATCTATATTCATATCTGTATGTCTCCATATTCCAGTCTGGAGAAAAAAATGAATACAGATATACATTAAAACCTGTGATCACACTGTCTTCCTCCCAGGGACATTAATTAAGGAGTTGCTTCTTTCTTCTCAACTACATGTTGTGCAGTAATATAGAGTAATTTCTGACAATATATTTAAAGGTGATGTTTCTCAACTTAGCCAAACTAAGCAAAAAAAAAAAAAATCATATTACTGTTTTTTTTTGTTTGTTTGTTTGTTTTTTTTTTAGCATAGCTGTCAGATTTACAGTTCTCTCAGTTCTTTCCTCATTTTATAAGATGCTATATTCTTCACAGGGTATTGAACAGATGAGGTTGCTTCCTTAGACGACATCTATTAGCATTGCTAGCTCATTAAGATGTAAGACATCACACATTTGAATGTTTTATAGATTTACTTTACCTGTATGTGGGTTTTGCCTGAAAGTATATTAGTGCACTTTGTACATGACTGGTGCACACAAATCTAGGAGGACATTTTGGACTTAGATCAGAACTTACAAATGGTTTTGAGTAACCATGTGAGATCCAGGAATTAAATTGCAGTCGTCTGTGACAGGTACTCAACACCACTGAGCCAACACTTCAGCTCCTCAAGCCATATTTTAAAAATGGGAATTCAATATTTGGTAGATGAGAAGAGAATTTTAGTAAAGTTGGGTTGATCCATGTAGAATGAGTTTTTGGCTTATTTTATATTGTTGTTTGTTTTGGCTAAGTGATATTTCAGAGTATAAATAATGCAAATAATGTCATTCATTCTATTTTTCTCATGCTGCTGACTTATACATCGTCACTAATGTGATCAGTGTCTTAAGGCCTATGATAATATGCTAGTTTACTCTGATACCATTTTCCTGAAATGATATGTCTAGTCAGCATTCTCATTTAATATAGGAAGGTGCTGAAGACAGATGGATGCCCTTTTCATGCACAGATGTGTGATCTTCATTGTCAACATCATAATTAGAACCACCATGAGAATTTTGCATGTGTCTCTGGGGGTGCTTTCCAGAAAGTATTAACTGAAGTGGAAAATCCTCCCTCTTGCCCACTCTACTTTACATGACCAGTGTATCCCCTGGACCAAGATCCTGAACTCAATATAATTGGGAAAGTGACATGAGACTCAGAAATCATCTCTTTCTGCTTCTTACCTGCAGATGGAAGGTGACCAGCTTTGAACAGTACTGCCTTTCTTTCCTTCCCAGCGTTATGGGCAGTTCCTCACATTGTGAGCCACAAAAAACAAATAAACAAATGAAACAAAACAAAAATAAAAACAAAAAACAAATACAAAACATTGTTTATTAAGGTGCTTCTGTCAAATATTGTCACATCTTAGAGAAAAGCAACTTATACAATCATCTTTTCAACACAATAGCAAAATACCTGACATAATCCACTTAATAGAAGGAAGGTGTAGTTCTCCTAGTTTCTGACTTTTCAGTTTCTGGTAGGTGACAACCATTTGAGTCTCAATTCTATGTATTATATTGGGAACATGTTGCTAAAGAGGCTATTCACACCATGACAGCTATAAAGTTTTCATGAAAAAGTGATTCTATATCCTCTGTAAAAGCCACTCCCAGGCAAATTAACTTCCTTTTACAGGGCCTCGCCTAATGATAGTTTCATTTCTCCATTCTTGTAGTAGAGTGCCTGCCTCCACTCAGAAGTAGCCACTAGGGACATTTTAGACTGAATTCCTTTACTTGGCTATTTCTACACTCAACTGTCTGTTCCTCTCCCATATGACACAGTTCCTCTCTTTATCTGTGAGCTCTGCAAGTGCAAGTGTTGACTTATTCTTCATTACTGAAGTTGCCTCACCATATCCAGGAGCCTACAAGGGAAGCAGAAAATAACTGGTCCCTGGTGTTCAGCCAAGTCTGTGTGGGATGGCCTCACACATCTGCCTTGCTACTTTCTAAAGTATGTTACTACTGGCTGTGAACTGTAGTGTGTTCTGGAAGATGAATATGGGAGGCCTATTCATGGATCTAACATTATTCCAAAGTGCTGAGACTTGGTAAGGTTTTAATTTAGAGGAAAGTCAACTGAAACTCTGGAAGGATGAGATACACGTATGTGAGCATATATCAGTTCATTGCGGATGCAAGGTCTAAACCTGAGCTTCTTATCGTGAACCACTAAGTACATGAGTGGCCTGCTGGATTTCACATTCTTGCATGAGAATATAACAATCACAACTGATGCTTGCTAATGCCGTGTTTAGTGACAAAAAAATCACCAAAATGCTATGAAATGTAGAGTATGATTACATTTGAGATGAAAATGCTATGAAATATAGAGAATTATTACATTTGAGATGAAAAGGTTCCTAACATACAGTGAGTTTTAAAAAATTAAGTGTACATTTTTATACAAAGTTTATGGGGTACAAATGGAAGGACTCATGTCTTCAGCCGCATATGTAGCAGAGCAGGACCTTGTGGGACATCAGTGAGAGGAAAGACCCTTGGTCTTGTGAAGGCTTGATGCCCCAGTGTAGGAAAATGCCAGGACTTGGAAGCACAAGTGGGTGGGTTAGTGAGCAGGGGGAAGGGGGATGGGATAGGCAGGTTTTCCAAGGGGAAAGGGGATAAAATTTGCAATGTAAATAAAGATGTCTAATAAAAATTTAAAAAAACACACAGAAAAATAAGTGAACATTTTTATACAAAGCTTATGTATAAGATTTCCTTTATTCCCCATTCTCCTACAATAAATTTATTTAAAATATATATTGGGAGTCAGTGGTTTAAAAGAGAAAGGAGGCTGTTTTGTTTGTTTGTTTTCTTGTTGTGTTTTATTTTGTTTCTTTGTAGTAGCTTCCTGCTCTTTTTAGTATATTCACCTTGAATAAAATTACACCAGCTGCTTAAATTAAAAGTCACACTGGTGACCACTTTGTAAGAGAATAGGTGATTGACTCCAGACCACAATGGCTACACATCCTATTGTCCTGAACCCTCTCCTGAACTTAAGTGTCCACTCAACACAAGAGCATCACATTGCTGTTTGCTCCTGGGATGAGGGCATCCTTGGACTGCCTCTAGGTAACCAGGCTGGCTGCTCATGAGCTCTTCTCATAAAAACACTCCACACTCCCAGCATCACCAGTGATGCCGAAAGAGAAGCGTTTCTGACTGTGCAAAACATTTCACTAATTTGGAATGATAGTCTAGAATCGCTGGTTTCTTCATCAATCTTGCAATAATATCCACTCACTCACGTGTGTGTGTGTGTGTGTGTGTGTGTGTGTGTGTGTGTGTGTGTGTGAGAGAGAGAGAGAGAGAGACAGAGAGAGAGAGAGACAGAGAGAGACAGAGAGACAGAGAGACAGAGAGACAGAGAGACAGAGACAGAAAGACAGAGACAGAGACAGAGAGACAGAGACAGACACAGACAAAAATATGAGAGACCTAGACAGACACACAGTCTCTCTCTCTCTCTCTCTCTCTCTCTCTCTCTCTCTCTCTCTCTCTCTCTCTCTCTCTGTGTGTGTGTGTGTGTGTGTTTATATGTGCATGTGCATGGATTAGTATAACATGCTCATCATATATCGTCTAGAACACAGAGCAGTGCTGAAACCTACGAACACAGTCCCATGTAACTCAAATCCTGATTGTTCATCAGCATCTCATCATTTCCTATCTCCTATGGCTATCATCATCTCTTTAACCAAGTTTAATTACTTTAGATGCTTTATATAAGCAAACAATGCAATCTTTTCCTTTGGGGATGGGTTTATTTCATTTATTGCAATGTGTGCAAGGGCTATCGAATTTTTTTTTTTACATATTTTAGCATGTCATCGTTTTCCAGAATGAATAATATTCCATTATAATTATATATTGTACTCTATTAATCTATCATTAGTCAATTAACATACACATGATTCCACTCCTGAGAACTAAATAATGTCTCATGGAATTTGGGAATAGTTATACGTCTTTGCGTTGCTTTCCTCAATTTTTTCAATAAATAATCAGAAAGGGTACCTCTAGTTTGCATCGCAGTTTGATTTTTCAGGTTTGGAGGGAATTCCACTCTGTTTTTCACAGATGTTGCACCATCTTTCATTCCTCCCTTAAAGGCATAATGTTCTGGTGATAATATTTTGAGATATTTAAAACTTGATGTAAAGATGTCTAAATTCACTTTCCCAGAGAGAAGTTTCCTTGTCTCCCAACTTAAAGCATAAACTCTCTCAATATCATTCTAAAGCTTCTCACATCCTGTTTACACTGGCTGAAATCAATTCCTCAGGCAGTGTTACATATGCACAGTCACCCATTCATTTACATTTACAGCAACATTTAGTCTCGCATTCACACTGAGGTTTGTCCTCCTTATTATACTAATTGGGCTTACAGTTTCCAGGAAGTCTTCTTACATAAATCCATTCCTTGGCAGGCTCCTACCTCTACTGCAGCACCTCCTCACTTGTCCTGTCTCTTACCATGGCCCATGACTCCAGCTATATAATGTAGCCCCTCTATTTCTATACATAAGCTCTCCTCCAAAAGCAAAACAAACCAACCGAAGAAAATGATACACACCATGGTTTTGCATTCGTGTTCTATAGTAAGAAGTCTTGACTGAATAGCCACAGGAAAACTAAAACATACATAGTTAGCTTTTAGCTTAGCTATTTTTGAATTCAAGCTATATTGCTATGATAAATAAAGTCAGACCTGTAAAGTCAGAAGGAAAAAATGGATTCCTAATACAGTTTGAGTAGAAGCAACTATAGCTGTTTAATGAGGTTAACTGAAACCATGTCATCTTACAGAGGCCCTTGTACTAACTTGGAAAGTGTTTAATGCTTTGGATTTTTCTATTTTCTTCTCCTCCCTCAAAAAGATGCTTTTTTAAAAAAAAAAACTCTAGAGAATAATAAATAAACAGAACTCTGGGACTAGAAGAATGCAGACAACATTATTTATTAAAGCAACCAAAGCAACCTGTAGAGCAATTAGAGGCAAAAAGCAGAAATCTTGTAGATGGAATTTTTGATTCTCAAAGTGCATGCAAAAAAAAAAAATGCTAAAATGCTTTCTTTAGGCATAATAACAAAAGTGAGAATGAAATTAAGCAGTGAGAAAGAAACGGTTGGAGTTCAGTGAAATATAATAACTGATTCATAACTAAGGGGTTTATTTTATTATGCGTGCCTCTAAATAGCATCTTCCCTTGCAGTCAGCTCAAAATTGTATCCTCCTGTACGTTTTCCAGAGAAAGACTACAGACCAGTGATGAACAAAGCATTTTTATACTACAAAGGGACATTTGTTCCTGCTAAATATGAAAAATCCAACCACATTACCTTTTTTCAAAGATAGCTGTTCTCTCACACATTCTAAGTAACACAGGGACTGTGGGCAAATGGGTTTGGCCTCCACATTCTTTGCTCTAGTATCTCCCATGAAGTTTACTTGGAAAGGAGATGGGTGTTTTCTATCAATGAGTAGAGGCAAAGTGTAGGCCACTGGTGAACTCTGCAGAGCATTCAGAATACACCCCTTGCCAGGCCAAAGGGAAGCCACTGGAGCTCTTTAGGCTCCTCTGTGCTCTAGGTCATGATTCGCCAAGGATTATCAATATACTTGGATTTGACAAGCTATGTATCATCTTTTTATGTGAGGAGTCGCTCCATGATTTTATAGATTATAGGCCCATTAAAGGAAGAATAATTATGGACATGAGTGAAGTCTTTGACTCCAACTGTAAAGTATGACCAAGATAGTGTGGACAGCAAGCCTGAAAACACCTACTTTAAAGAAGTTGACTGACTCCAACACTAGCACACATGGAGTTAGCTTCACATGGTCCCAATTAATAAATAAATACCATGGCCTTAAGATAACTAAAAATATTTCCTTAAGACTTTTGTAATCACTTAAATTAATGTAATGAGAATTGGAGTTTCTTTGGAGCCTTGCACAGCTACTTTGTATTGGTTCCACCTGAATGCTATGGCAAGTATACAGAAAGAGCAACACTTTGTTAGCATCAACACTTTGGAGGCAGAAGCAGGCAGATTCTGTGAGTTCAGGGCAAGCCTGATCTATGTAGAGAGTTGTGGGACAGCCAGGAGTACACGGGGAGACCCTGATGTCTCCACAAAATGAAAAAACAACCTTCATATGTCTGTCATTGATCTTACCTTACATCTTGTTTGATGTAGCAAGTCTCATCTGCACTGTGAAGCACACCAGAATGACTGGCTCACAAGCTCCCAGGATTCTATGATCGCTTTTTAGCACACAGTAGGAACACCACACTGCTTTAGATGACGTCTTGGGATTCAGTCTCCAGTCTTCCTGTGTATGTGGCAACTCTTTTATGCACTGTGGTCCCTTTTTAGCTCCAAAGCGGCCCTCCTTATTTCCCTCTGGAGAAAACTCATAATTACCCTACAAACTATGAGAGGAAAATGCTGTAACGGTACCTGGTTAAAGATGAGGCTTTCCTTCATGACATGGTTTCATGATAGTTAAATCCTGACCTCTTTCCTGTTTCATCCTTTCTCCTGACCTCAGTTAAATGAAAGCGCTTTCGTTTAGCCCAGTGGATCTCTTTCAGATAAACATTTTCAAACAAAATTGAGAGCATCCGTATGTTTCCCTAATAATATTTAGACCTGTGTTGTAGAACTTTCCCTGTCCAATCACATTAGGGTAGTGGTGGGCCGGTGATTAGACAGGAAAAGGGAGGTGGAGCTAAGAGCTGGGAAGAGAGATAGAGAGAGGAAGCAGGAGGGGAAGAAGTAGGGGAAGCCAACATGGAGGCAGACGGACAGGATGAAGATCCCATTGCATCACCAAAAGCCTACCTGGTTTTAAACAGCCACAAGTAGTTAAGATTTTCACAAGATAAGACAATTGGGGTAAAGCTTTTATCATTATCAATTATCCCTGAAATTATTGTATTGACCTCTTGAAAATTGTAATCTTATTGTTATATAAATCTGATTAGATAATTAAGCTTTAAGAGTCAAGGTTCTAATGGATAACTATGTGCTGCGATGGCTGATCTGATCGTAGGGTATGGGGGGCGCTGTGTAGAAGCAAGAACTGGGGAGGAGGGTGGCTGAGAGATGGCCCAGCAGGAGCCCATGGCAGAACAAAGACCACACCCTGCTCGCCAGCAGGGGGGGGGGTGTTAAAAGGGGGGAGGGGTAGCCAGGGTGAGTTGCCAGCAGTGAGAGGAGAGCAGGAGCATGGCCTGCCCAACTGAAAGTTGGCGGATTCTTTTTGTTATATTTCCTGCAACAGATCTGGGACAGATCTCTCTGACAGTCAGGAAGACTATAAAGAATGGACTAGTAGAAGTGAACTTCTTTTTTTTTTTTTTTTTTAATTTACTTTATTTTTTAATTATTCACTTTATTTTCCTCTCACTGTCCCTCTCCCGGGCACCCCTCACTCATTTCTCCCTTATTCCCCCTCCCCTTCTCCACTGAGTGGGTGGGAGACTCTTGGGTATCCCTCCCCAACCCACCTCCACACACCCTGGCATTGGAGTGAATTTCTAATCATACTCCACGTAGTATCTGCATCCTATAAGGGAAAATTGTGGAATATAGCTCATTGTTTATGAACAAATGCATTGGAAATTATTCATTTGTTTATTTATATTTTGACTGAATGGAATATCAAGCTTCACATGTCACACTAGACATATACTAGGATGGTACTCCACCACTGAGAGATTCTTAGGACCCTGTAATCTCTTCAGTAAACTGAGTTCTGTCTGCTCAAGTCTTTGGATTATTATGTGAGCATATGCTATCATCCCGTAAGTACAAATATGTATTTTTGGGTATTCAGATGCTAACACCAAAATAACAATTCCCATGGCCTGAATTCTATCAATGTGGTGTTGAGTGTTAAAAGTGACTGGTGACTATCATTATGTATCAATTTTCATGTATTAATAAAATATTTTTAAAAAAAGAGGTCCAGTGTAGTAAAACTAGAATAATAGTCATTAAAGACAGAAATAAAAGAAGTATTGATAAGATTTTAAAACAGCGGTTTTACATCTTCTCATTGGTGAAGTATGTATCTTTTGGAGGAATCAGAAGTTAATATTTAAAAGAAACAAGGATGCTAGACAAACCTGAGCTGCAGTATCATACATCACTGTACTCATAAAGCAGAATAAGTCCCTTATCTTGCATCATGGCAAGTGTATACTGAAGTCCTTATCTGATATTGAGATGTATGGACATCATTTTAGCAAAGTATTTTTCATTACATTTTTACACTTCAATTTGAAAGTGTGCACTGCACAGCAAATCTTGCTGTTGGTGAAAGACAATCATGTTTGACTTATGATATAGAGGAAAAATATAGAATCATTTCAGGAGACATCATATTGAAAAGGGGAAGTGCTTATTTTCCTATTCTATAAAAAGTTTATTAGATCCACTCTAGTAAGAGCATCTGATTTCATCCAATTGTGATGCCTAGCCTTTGATTCCTTGTCTTTTATCAGGTCCCTAGGGATAATTCAGGTTTGTGATGATTTACGGATGCTTGCAGCTTTGTAATTGTTGTGCAGGAATTTTCTCTAAGATAAAAACATCCCTCTCTGTAGAGAAGCTTCTTAAAGCATAGGTTCTAAAGCAGATGAACCATTCCATCACCTAGGGAAATTTTGCTAAATTCAAGAAGTAAACAACTTAGAAATTTCAGGAAGCCCCTGAAAACAGGATGCAGTACATTCTTTCATGCTTCTCCTTCCTTCTGGTCATGTAAGCAGTAAGAACTGGTCCGAAACACATCTCAGGCCAGCTCAGCTGCCTAGAATATGCAAAGCAGCTAAGATATCCAGAAAGACAGGCTTGATGAGCTCTCTTTAAGATGTGCTGTGTGCTCCAGCTTTCCATCTTCTATGAGCTCTCACCTAAGCCCAGGTGAACTTTTGGTGATGTAGCTGTCTTTTATTCATTTCTCATCTTGTAAACAGCCCCTTACCCATATCCCTATAAAGACCTCACCTGTAAATCATTGGTGTTTCAAGTTGGATACTGGCGGTTATTTTTTCTTTCGTGTGTCATCCTCAGCTACCTATGGGGTATGGTTAGACATTTGTTCAGGACTCCCAAGGATTACTGCCTCACACTAGTGGTAAATGAGAATATTATTTATGAAGTGTTACCAAATGGCCAAAATCAGGGAAGATATATTCAGGAGTACAAATATCAGCAAAAGGCTTAGCTGCAATCCCCAAGGAAGTTCTGTTATTGGGTGTGGCATACACGAATCGATTATGGGAGGAAGTAGGAAGTGTGTAGACAGAGTTGGCCTCTACTTTAGCCAAAGAGGAAACATTCAGGATAACTTCAACTTAAATTAAAATGTCTGTTGTTGAGCTTTGTAAAAGAGATTCTGACAGTGTGGGACAGGCATTCCATTTGGAGTGGGAGATTATCATTACAGGAAAAGTTAAAAACGAGCCCGGCACAGATTATGATCTTACCCATGTCTGACCTAAAAGAATAGCATGTGACATAATAGCTGAGATGCTTTTCTTAAGTTATTCGGTTGCATAATATCCAATTAAACAAGTGATTGTGATATCCTTGTATTTCTAGTTTGCAAAAGATCTTACTAACCATTAAATTCTCATCACTTACTACAATAACTTATATTGTTGCTAAATGAGTTTGATGTCCTGCTTAATTTCCAAAATAGTAAATTTATAATTTTTTTTACCAATACAGATTAGATACAGTTATGTACTACTTGTTTAATATTCTGGAGTGTGCATATTTTCTATAAGCAAATTTTCTGCATTGTATACTAGCTTGACCAAAAACTAAACATAGAACAGCTAATTCAACTCAATCCTCTTTATAGGTACTTAGAATTTGTAGTGTAATTATTTCTTGTCAATACATTGTCAGGATATTATGCATATGATTTAGATGGCTTTATTAGTGTAGAAATGTGCATTATCTTTATTTACAACTATAGACATTAGAACGTGAGTGCAGTTGAATTTTATATGGATGACTAAAATTTTATAGGAATTATTCAAAGAAAAATTATGTGAAAGAAAGGCTTTAACAATTAGTTAAATGTTTTGCTGAGAATTAATTACTATTGGATTTTCATTCTACATAGACTGCTAGATAGTAAGATTCTATGTTATTTTGTCTATGTCATGACTGCATAATTTAAATACTGTTTGTGAATAGCAAAGTTAAAATTGGTATTATCAATTGTGCAAAACTTATCATTTAAGGAGAAGAAAGCTACCCTTCAAATATAGGTTGTCTTGAAACCTTTGGATTGATGTAGTCCTATAGACATTCCCTGAAATTAGTTGAAATTTCTGTGTCTTCAGGATGAGTAATGAAGATGTTTAAAAGGCTTTCGTAAAAGTCTTCACACAGAGAACATATATCTGTGCTAGGTTTTTCCTCTTTGCATTCTTTTTGTAGGAAATAGATTTCTAGAATTGTATTCATTTTACCTCTTCTTGTCTCACTGTTAGCTCCAAAAGAGCTATATTCTTTTATTGTCTTACCACATATAAACTAAGTTACACTTAAGAAAAATCATATCTACCTAATGCAATATCTTGTGTATAGCAGGGAAAACCTAGGTCAATACTTTAACAGCTTAGTTGCTATATAGCTGGTATGTGTCTTTAATTTTGTTTTTATTATTTGATAAATGTTCCTCAAAGTTAGATCCTCAAACTATAGTCCTCTTGGGAGATGGGTCATTTAGAAACTAGAGTATAGAGGAAAATTGTCGAATACTGGAGGCCTGCTCTAAAGCAGTGGTTCTCAACTTTCCTAATTCTGTGAACTTTTCATACAGTTCCTCATGATGTGGTGACCCCCCAACCATTCATTATTTCATTGCTATTAATAGCTGTATTTTTGTTATTGTTATGAATAATAATTGTAAATAGGTGTTTCCTTGATGAGGTGACTTTAGTACACAAATAAACTGTAATTAGCAGAATAATTAGGAAATAAAGAATTTAGAAAAATCAAATATCTCATATGATATCACCCTTGGAGTAATTCAGTTTACATCATATTGTTTCTTAATTGGATTTTTATAATAATTAGTAAAGCTCTGGAGTATACTCCTTATTCAGCCTGCAGTTTGACTCTGTTGCCCCGGAGTCACAGGGAATAAGAAGAAAACCCGATAAATCCTGAAAGTCATAATTATCATCAAATTGTTACATTCCAAAGTTCTTCACTGCAGAGGAAAAAAGTACTTTCAGCAGGGGATGGATGCTTTCCCTGGGTTGATGGTCTTGGGGCTAGGCCAAAATTAGAGACTGAAGAGGTATGGTTTTGTTGTTGTTGTTGTTGTTGTTGTTGTTGTTGTTATTGTTGTTGTTGTTATGGTTGATGGTGGTGGTGGTGGTGGTGGTGGTGGCCTTGCATGTGTGTGTGTGTTTATGGGCATGTTATAAGGAATAAATCTAATGCAAATCTTTCACACCCAAACACACGAATATAAGAGGTCAGAAGTTTGTGCCAAAAGCTGGCTTGAAAATATGAACTGAAATTATGTTTTATGAGGCAGCATATTAATCAGGTAAAAGTTGGTTTTAATAATCAACAACAAGACTAATGCAGCAGGGTGCATTTTCTCAACATAAAGCAATTTGCCCAGTAGTTTTTATAATACCAAGCAGTTATTTTCTTAAACTTAATTTCTGATATCTGACAGATAATCTGAACTGAATAAAATTGATGATCTGGTAACAGAGTTTCATGCTGCACTGTAACTTTAAACCATATGCGAAGTAACTAGCTTAGACATTTTCTTGCATGTGTAGCCTTAATTCCATAAAGGAAATTGGTGAAGTCCTTAGCATTTACTTCCAGGCAGCAAAACTGTAGTGAAGAGGAAGCCAAGCCAAGTATTTTATGGATTACAAATTAGAAAGTTTCAATAGGTTTTCTGTGAAATCACAGATAATATGGTTTCTAAAACTCATCTTTTCCACATCAAAGGAACTATTTCCAAAGCTCTAATTATTACAGCTCCTATAATCATGACACAGGAAGCCCATTTTCTCACATTCTGCTTCCCAATGTACTAATGAGAAGGCTTGTTGTTGTCGTTTGTTTTGTTTTGTTTTGTTTTTTTTCGTAGTGCAGCAAGAAGGTGATTTTCCAATGCGCATATTCTGCTTGAAGCTGTGACTTTCAGCTAGGATATCATAAGTAATTGTGTAATGGATCTACAAATATAATACATAAAAATTAAGGATTCAGGACAGAGATTTTAATCATATACATAAAAATTATCTCCTTGTACAAAGCTCAAGTCTAAGTGGATCAAAGGACTCCACATAAAACTAGAGACACTGAAATATATAGAGGAGAAAGTGGGGAAAGCCTTGAAGAAATGGGTACAGGGGAAAAATTCCTTAACAAAACAGCAATGGCCTGTGCTGTAAGATCAAGAATCAACAAATGAGACCTCATAAAATTGCAAAGCTTCTGTAAGGCAAAAGATACTGTCAATAAGACAAAGAGGCCGCCAACAGATTGGGAAAGAATTTTTACCAATCCTAAATCTGATAGGGGACTAATATCCAGTATATAAAAAGAGCTCAGGAAGCTGAACTCCAAAAATTCAAATAACCCCATTAAAAAATGGGGTGCAGAACTAAACAAAGAATT